>NW_027616903.1:135000-167500 GCF_964187855.1 Myxine glutinosa | reverse complement strand
CTTTCAGGATGAACTTTAGCCGGGGAGCGTTTGGGCGCCCCGGCAAGAGCCCCGGCCACAAAAATATTTAAAATAATAGTATATAAAAATACATTTATACCGCAAAATCCCGCGATATAGCGAAAAATCCGCGATATAATTTTACATATACTAGCGAGAAAAAACCGCGATGTACCGAATCCGCGAAAAGTGAACCGCGATATAGCGAGGGATGACTGTATATATATATATATATATATATATATATATATATATATATATATATATATATATATATATATATATATATATGTATATATGTATATATATATATATATATATCTATATGTATATATATATATATATCTATATATATATATATATATATATATATATATATATATATATATATATATATATATATATATATATACATACATATATACATATATATATGTAAATATATACACATATATATATATATTTACACACAGATATATATATATATATGCAGTCACGTGAAAAAGTAAGTACACCCCATGTAAAGTTTTGACTTTTTCAACATATTTCAACATACAGCTATTTGATCTTCATTTCAACAATATTGATAGACTAGCCGAAACCCGTGGAACATCCACGGAAGGGAGGATGTGGTGTATGGATAGAGTGTACCATTATGGATGGCATAGGGGATTTGCTTGTCCGAGTAAGAGTTAGGAAGAAAGATGAGAATGAAGAGTGCGTATATGAACAACGTATTTATTGCAATCTACTTAAATGACAACGCTACGATATACTTTTGAAAAATGAATGGATTCGTAATAGGAATCGGCATAGCACCACTCTGGGATTGTCCACTCAGTGGACGGCTTGCTGTCGCCTTAGACTGTCCAATCAGCGGACGGCTTGCGAAACCCGTGGAACATCCACGGAAGGGAGGATGTGGTGTATGGATAGAGTGTACCATTATGGATGGCATAGGGGATTTCCTTGTCCGAGTAAGAGTTAGGAAAAAAGATGAGAATGAAGAGTGCATATATGAACAACGTATTTATTGCAATCTACTTAAATGACAACGCTACGATATACTTTTGAAAATATCACGTACCGTCTCGAAGTCAATGCCATCCTTTTATCTCTTCGTATACAACTCACTGATTTCTACCTTATCGTGAACAGTGTAAAGCCTACTTTGATAATCATGAACGGTGGCAGATGCAGGAGTTGGTGAAATGAAAGGGGGGGGGGGGGGGGGCTGATCATGACTTACCCTACGCCACATGGCCTACGCCATTTGTTGAGATCATGGCCACAACGGAAACACAACAACTGGATAGGTAGGGCCTAGGCCTACACATACGTTTCGTCACTCTCCGAAGTACACTTTGTTTTAAGCTTTAAGAAGCTGAAGCCTTGGTATTTATTGCTTTATATGATACTGATGGGCTGCTGATCGGTTTCACTTCATTGTAATCACAGTATATGGAAGAAATTATGGTAAACCCACCTGATGAGGTTAGCGTACACCGCGATGGACGACACTGGCACAAATGCATGCTCTGGATTGTCCACTCAGTGGACGGCTTGCTATCGCTTTCGACTGTCCAATCAGCGGACGGCTTGCTTTGCCTTCACCCAGCAGACGTCAATACGATGGCGTCGTAAGATGGCGTCGTATTGGCCGTTAATCGGATGCTTTTTGGCCCCAACGTCGGCTAATTCAGATTTTTCGAGTTGGCTATACGTGATAAACAAAGAGCGCGGTTCGTAGATCGTAAATCCATTAGTGCCGTGGGCATCGGGTCACTGGGTGCGGCGTAAAAGGGATAACAAAGTCGAGTCCTTACGCTATTATTATACAGATAAAGGTGATATAACATAACAAATATCATGAAACATTTACATTTTGTAGTCCATTGTATAATTTAAATAAACATAAATGCAAATTTCGCATGTGGAAAAAGTAAGTACACCCTTGGCTCTAATCGGTGGTATTGCCCCCTTTGGCAGAAACAACCTCAAGTAGGCGTTTCTTATAACTGTCTACCAGTCTCTGACATCGACTGGGAGAAATTTTTTGCCCACTCCTCCATGTAGAATTCTTTCAGCTGTGCGATGTTTGAGGGGTTTCTTGCATGCACAGCTCGTTTCAAATCCCCCCACAACATCTCGATGGGATTTAGATCCGGGCTTTGACTTGGCCTTTTCAGAACCCTCCATTTCTTTCTTTTCAGCCATTCCTTGGTGGATTTACTGGTATGTTTAGGGTCATTGTCATGTTGCAAGGTCCACCTTCGGTTGAGCTTCAACTTTCCGACAGATGGCCTCACATTATCCTCAAGCACCCTCTGGTACAATGAAGAATTCATAGTGGATTCTATGATGGTGAGCTGCCCAGGCCCTGATGCAGCAAAGCTGCCCCAAACCATAATATTTCCACCACCATGCTTTACAGTTGGTATCAGGTTCTTGTGGTCAAATGCTGTCTTTGGTTTTCGCCAAACACGTCTTCTGGTACTGTGGCCAAATAGCTCTACCTTTGACTCATCTGTCCAGAGCACATTGTTCCAGAAGTGCTGGTCTTTGCCTAGGTGTTCATTGGCAAACTTTAGTCTTGCCCTGATGTTCTTTCTGGACAGCAAAGGTTTCCTCCTGGCACACCTCCCATGTAGATCAAATTTGTGCAGCCTCTTTCTAATGGTAGACTCGTGCACTTTGACATCAACAGTGGCAAGAGCGAACTGTAGGTTCCGTGATGACATTCTGGGGTTCTTAGAGACTTCTTGCAGCATATTGTGGTCTGCTATCTGGCTGAACTTTCTGGGACGGCCTGGCCTGAATGAGTTGGCAGTTGTTTGGAATCTTCTCCACTTGTAGATGATTTTCCAGACAGTCGAATGATTGATTTCAAATTGTTTGGAGATCTTTTTAAATCCCTTCCCAGACTCGTAGGCATCTACAGACTTGGCATTTAATAAGGATTATTTATTTTTTCTTCACTTGGGTTTACTTTCTGAACTCAGTATATCAATCTGGTGAGTTTATTTTACCCTTCGGTGATGTCTTTGTTGAAAGAACCATGTCACTGATTGTCTTTCACAGCAAGGAGTCAATAACAGGATTATATCACAGGTGGCATGACAAAATGTAAGGACAGGTACATTTGACGATTGGCTTCACAATTGGGTATATAAGGGTTGTTGCGTTCTGTATTCGTGGAAAACAACTGCTGCATGTCTACATTATTGCCGCTTCCTCTGGAGATGGTCCGTCAACTTGACAATGCTGTTTGTCATGGAGTGGTGGCTTTACGAAATTCTGGCATGAAACAGCGTGCTATTGCTCGGCAGTATGGCATCACTCAAGGTCAGGTGTCAAAGATCCTGAAACGAAATGCTCAGAGGGGTGACCCTACTCCAATACCGAGGCCAGGACGTCCACGCAGAACCACAAGGAGAGATGATCGCCAGCTGCACCGGTTAGTCTGCAATGGCCGTACCAAGTCAGCTAATCGGCTTAGGGCTGAGTGGCAGCAACTGACAAATGTGCCTGTATCCAGAAGGCTAGTCAACCAACGACTGGTTCAAGCAGGCTATCGTGCCAGGCGTCCCCTGAGAAAGCCACGCCTGACCAGACAACACAGCCAGCGCCGATTGCAGTGGGCCACAGAGCACCGTCAATGGCAGCCAGGACACTGGAATCACGTGACCTTCAGTGACGAGTCTAGATTTCTGGTCTATCGTCAAGATGGCAGCGTCCGAGTGCGCAGACAAGTGCATGAAGCCCACAACGAAGATTGTATAGTGCCAAGAGTCCAAGCTGGAGGTGGTGGGGTGACCGTATGGGCTGCTTTTCATGCAGGGGGAAAAACTGACCTGGTTGTTCTGAATGGAAACCTGAACCAGTTCAAGTACAGGGTCATTCTGGAAGAAACATTGCTTCTATTTGCTCGTGCAGCCTTTCGAGGAAACTTTGTCTTCCAAGATGACAATGCACTGCCTCATCGTGCTCGCATGATCCAACACTTTCTTGCTGACCATGGTGTAGAGCATATGGAGTGGCCTGCCATGTCCCCGGATATGAATCCGATAGAGAACTTGTGAGCAGAAATAACGCATCAAATCGACAACTTGGACCAGCAGCCTACCTCTGTGCATGAATTGCAGCAGACTATTGTCACTGCATGGCAAGCGATTCCTGTCCAAACCTTGTCAAATCTCGTGAACAGCATGCCTCAACGTGTACGTGCTCTCCTGAACGCTCGTGGGGGTTACACGAAGTACTGAACTGTAATTTTACTGTCCGTAATCCCAGTCATAATTTAGCTTTTGTTTTTGTTGAAATTTTTTTTGGCTAATGTGCAAAATAAAGAGATACTTCTGGAAAACGTACAGAAGTTTAACACAGTACTGTCCATGAATTGAGTTCGATATCAGTTTCCATCACTTTCAAGGATCAATTTATTTGCTTCGAAATGTCAAATGTGGTTTTTGTTTCTTTGAAAGGTCACATTAACAAAATCTAGAATAATTTCAACATAATTCCAATGAACTTTTGGTTCTAAGTCATCTTGAAAAGTAAGTTCTCGTGAACCTCATCGTGCTCATCGTTATATATATATATAACATATTGTTACGGTTTTGAGAGTGTAAGTTCACCCCCACGAAAAAAAATATTCCATATTAAATGCCAAGTCTGTATAACCTTCTTTCTGAAGGCCTCAGAGAGCTCTTTTGATCTAGGCATGGTGACACTGCACATTTCAACAACAAAGAGCAAACCAAACTAAATGTCTGAGGTTTAAATAAGACAGGTTCCTCCAAGATCCTCTCTAACGATGTTCTAATCATTTGCACCTGAGCTGGTGCACCTGATTCTAATTTTAGGTATTTGAAGTAGTGATAAATGTAGGGGTGTACTTACTTTTTCCACATGCGAAATTTGCATTTATGTTTATTTAAATTATACAATGGATGACAAAATGTAAATGTTTCATGATATTTGTTGTATTATATTGAAGGAGCTCGGGCTCCCACGTCGATCGGAAGAATGGACGCGACAAAAAGCTGGAATTCGTCCGAGTTGCTTTATTCAAACAAAACACTCAGGTACTCTGAAAAGCCCGTTTATCGGGCAGCAATATATATACACCATTATCCCGGAGCGTTTGCCCAGGAAAGGCGAGAGGGGGCGTGGCCCAGCGTCCTGGCTGCGGCCTGGCAAGTTGAGGGCGAGCCTGCCCGGGCGTCCTGGACGAGCCCGGCGTGGTGATCGCTCCGCGTCCTTGATAGGTGCAAGGCGATTGTGAAAACCCAGCGGTAGCCGCTACACACGTCCCCCCAGAATCGACTTGCACCGGCAGGGTCAATTTGAGGGGGGTCCTGATGACCCGGCCGAAGCGACCCCTGGCGGGTCGTGGGGGGGGGGGGGGGGTCCGGTGTGGTGGTGGGCGGTCGAGTGGGGGGCACCGTGGACGGGGGGCGGCCTCGCCACGGCGGAAGGGCCACCCGTGGTGGTTGGTCGACGTCCACGTGCGCCGGCTTGAGGCGGTCCACCGCAATCCTGTCCGACCTGCCGCCGATGTCGATGACGAACGACTTGTCGTCCCGTCGCAGGACCCGGAAGGGCCCGTCGTACGGCGGCCGGAGTGGCCCCCGATGTGCGTCGTGACGCACAAAAACATACTCCGCTGTGCGAAGTGCTGGGGGGACGTAGGACTGGGGGTCACCGTGGTGGGATGTTGGCACGGGGGCAAACCGTCGGGCGGCGTCCTGGAGGTCCGAGCGCTGGTGAGCTGCGGACCAGGGACTGGTAGCGTCGGGCACGAATTCACCCGGGACGCGTAGCGCCTGGCCGTAGACAAGCTCGGCGGTGGATGCCTGGAGGTCCTCCTTGGGGGCCGTGCGGAGGCCCAAAAGGACCCACGGCAGCCGGTCGGCCCAACCGCCGCCTTGAAGGCCGGCCATGAGCGCGGCCTTCATGGAGCGGTGGAATCGCTCGCACAACCCGTTTGCTTGGGGGTGGTAGGCCGTAGTACGGTGGAGCTTGACCCCCAGGTTGCGGGCGACCGCGCCCCACAGCTCGGAGGTGAACTGTGGTCCGCGGTCTGACGAGATGTCCGCCGGTGCGCCGAAGCAGGCGACCCAGGTGGCGATGAAAGCCTGCGCCACGTCGGCGGTGGTGGTGGAGACGAGGGGAACGGCCTCCGGCCACCTGGTGGTCCTGTCCACCATGGTGAGCAGGTGTGTGAACCCCCGTGACGGGGGGAGGGCGCCCACCAGATCCACGTTGACATGGTCGAAACGTCGTTCGGGCACGGTGAAAGGTGCCAGCGGGGCCTGGGTGTGTCGGTGGACCTTGGCCCGTTGGCAGGCTGTGCAGGTGCTGGTCCAATCGCGGACGTCCCGACGAAGGCCGTGCCAGACGAATTGCGCCGACACCAGCTTCTGGGAAGCTTTCCGGCCCGGGTAGGAAAGGCCGTGGAGGGAGGCGAAGATGCGGCGTTGCCAGGTGACGGGCACAATGGGGCGAGGCTGGCCTTGGGAGACGTCGCAGAGCAGGACAGTGTCGCGAAGGGGGATGTCGGCCAGGCGGAGGCCCGTGTCCGCCGCCCGGAGGGCTTGCACCGTGGTGTCGGTGGTTTGGTCCACTGCCATAAGCGCGAAGTCCACGCCCAGGTGGACCGCGTTCGCGCTGGCCCGGGAAAGACAGTCGGCCACGGCGTTGTTTTTGCCGGCGACGTGCCGGATGTCCGTGGTAAACTCCGACACGGTGGAGAGGTGGCGCTGTTGGCGGGCCGACCACGGCTCCGTGACCTTGGCCATTGCGTAAACCAACGGCTTGTGGTCGACGAACGCCGTGAAAGGTCGGCCCTCCAGGAGGTGGCGGAAATGGCGGACGGCCAGGTGTAGACCGAGGAGCTCACGGTCAAATGTGCTGTATTTCAGCTCGTTCGGCCAGAGCTGCCGGCTGAAAAAAGCGAGTGGCTGCCAAACCCCGTTCACCCATTGCTCATGTATGGCGCCCACCGCGTAGTCGGAGGCATCCGTGGTGAGGGCGGTGGGAGCGTTGAGCACTGGGTGAGCAAGCAGTGTTGCGTCGGCGAGGGCCCGCTTTGAGCTTTGGAAGGCCGCGTCCATTGCTGCGGACCAGGCGATGTCGTGCTTGGCCGGCTTGCCCCGGAGGGCTTCGTAGAGGGGCCGCATGAGTTGAGCAGCGCGGGGCACGAAGCGGTGATAAAAATTCACCATTCCCAGGAATTCCTGCAGGGCCTTTATGGTGCGGGGACGCGGGAACGTGGTGATGGCCTCGACCTTGGTTGGCAGCGGCACGGCCCCGTTCTTGGTGATGTGGTGGCCCAAAAAATCAACGGCCATCGTGCCGAAGTGGCATTTGGCCGGGTTGACGATGAGGCCGTGCTCGCTGAGGCGCCCGAACAGTGTTCTGAGGTGGAGGAGGTGCTCGGCCCGGGATGTGCTGGCGACGAGGATGTCGTCCAGGTAAACGAAAAGGAACGGCAGGTCACGCAGCACGCCGTCCATAAAGCGCTGGAACGCCTGAGCCGCGTTCTTGAGACCAAACGGCATCCGTAAGAATTCGAATAAGCCGAACGGCGTGATGACTGCCGTTTTAGGGACGTCGGCCGCCCTGACAGGTACCTGGTGATATCCCCGTATGAGATCAATTTTCGAAAAAATGACCCGTCCCGCCAGACGGGCGGAGAAGTCTTGGATGTGCAGGATCGGATACCTGTCGGGGGTGGTAGCGTCGTTAATGTGGCGGTAGTCGCCACATGGGCGCCAGCCGCCCCCTGGCTTTGGGACGATGTGTAGTGGCGAAGCCCACGCGCTATCGGAGCGCCGCACGATGCCGAGGTGTTCTAAAGCGTCGAACTCGGCTTTGGCCACGGCGAGCTTGGCTGGGTCGAGGCGGCGGGCTCTGGCGTAGACCGGCGGGCCCGTGGTTGGTATGTGATGCTCGATCCCATGCCGTACTGCGACGGCCGAAAACGTCGGCCGCGTGAGGGCCGGGAACTTCGTGAGAAGGCGAGCAAACTCGTTCGCCGCCGGGAGGGCGCATGCCAGCTCGGTCGGCGCGGAGCTGCTCAATGTGCATACCAGGGAGCTGAAGGTTTCGGCGTTGATTAAACGACGCCGTTGGACGTCCACCAGCAGTCCGTGTGCGCAGAGGAAGTCGGCGCCTAGCAGAGCCATGGGCACGTTTGCGGTTACAAACGTCCAAGTAAAGCGTTGGCCGCCGAAGCAGAGGGTGACGTTGCGCGGGCCGAAGGTGCGGATGGCCGATCCGTTGGCCGCAACCAAGGAGGGGCCGCAAACCGCGGACTGCCTGTCCTGGTCAGAGGCGGGTATGACGCTCAGTTGGGCGCCGGTGTCGCACAGGCAGCGCCGTCCGGACGCTTTATCCGTGATGAACAGTAAGTTGCCCGTGTGGCCGGCGCTCATGGCTGGTAATGAACGTCGGCCCGGCCGTTTCCCGGCCTGCCAAAGGTGCACGGGGGTCGGCATGTCCGGGCCTTCTGTCCGAACCTGGCATGATAGTAACACCACACTTGGTCAGGTGGAGGCCCCGGTCGTCGTGCTGGAGGTGGTCGGCTCGGTGTAGCGGCCGCCAATTGCGTCGGCAGTTCGGTCGTCGACCGTGCCGGGTGCTCGGGCGCCATGGGTGTTGCGTCGGACGGCGGTGGGCCCCAGGTCGCTGCTGCGATGCGCTGGCCTGCGGCAGAGATCTTGTCGGCTTCCCTGGCAAGGGCACGGGGATCCGTGATCGTCGTGCTTGCCAGGGCAAGGCGTACCGGGCTAGGCAGCTGACGGAGGAACAGCTCCCGGAACAGGAATGCCGGAGAGTGCTCGCCGAGCAGCGAAAGCATGTAGTCCATTCGCTCGGAAGGGCGCGTGTCGCTGAGCTCGGGCAGGTCGAGCAGGCGCCGTGCGCGTTCTGCCGATGGGAGGGCGAAAGCGTCGAGGAGGAGGTTTTTAATCGCGCCGTATTTGTCAGCGGCTGGCGGGCTCTCGAGGAGGCTCAGGGCGCGGGCCGCGGTGGCTGAACCGAGCGCTGCTACCACATGGTGGAAGCGGGTGTCGTCGGCTGTGATGCCTCGCAGGGCGAACAGGGAGTCCGCCTGTGCGAACCAAACCGCCGTGTGAGCCTCCCAGAAGGTAGGCAGTTTAAGGGCGACTGCCGTGTCCATGTCGGTAGGTCACCAATGAAGGAGCTCGGGCTCCCACGTCGATCGGAAGAATGGACGCGACAAAAAGCTGGAATTCGTCCGAGTTGCTTTATTCAAACAAAACACTCAGGTACTCTGAAAAGCCCGTTTATCGGGCAGCAATATATATACACCGTTATCCCGGAGCGTTTGCCCAGGAAAGGCGAGAGGGGGCGTGGCCGAGCGTCCTGGCTGCGGCCTGGCAAGTTGAGGGCGAGCCTGCCCGGGCATGCGCGGGCTTCCCAACCGAGGCCTGGCAAGTTGAGCGCGGGCCTGCCCGGGCGTCCTGGACGAGCCCGGCATGGTGATCGCCCCGCGTCCTTGATAGGTGCAAGGCGATTGTGAAAACCCAGCGGTAGCCGCTACAATATCACCTTTATCTGTCAATATTGTTGAAATGAAGATCAAATAGCTGTATGTTGAAATATGTTGAAAAAGTCAAAACTTTACATGGGGTGTACTTACTTTTTCACGTGACTGTATATGTATATATATATATATATATATATATATATATATATATATATATATATATATATATACATATACATATATATATGTATACATATATATATGTATATATATATATATATATATATATATATATATATATATATATATATATATATATATATATATATATATATATATACATATATATATATATATATACATATATATATATATATATATATATATATATATATATATATATATATATATATATTTATACAGTATATATATATATGTATATATGTATATATATATATATATATATATATACATATATATATATATATATATATATATATACATACATACATACATACATACATACATACATACATATATATATATATAGATATTGATACGGTTCTGAGATTTGTACATATGACATCAACAACAACAACAACAACAACATTCATTTTAAGGCCATTTTCCCTGCTAGAGCGGGGGTTAGCCTTGCGGTCCCCATGACAATCTTCTCCATTTTGCCCTATTTTCTGCATCTCTCCTTGTCAACCCCCTTGCCCGCATTTCTTCTTCCACCATCTTTAGCCAAGTCTTTCTCGATCTTCCCCGTCCTCTACTTCCTTCTACATTCATTTCCATCACTCTTCTCAGCCAGTCACTTTCATCCTTCCTCAACACAAGACCAAACCATCTCAACCTGTTCCTCTTCACAGCATCAATCACAGGCTCTATTCCCACATCTTTCGCAATTCATCATTTGTCTTCCTCTCTCTCAACAATACTCCGCACATCCACCGAACCATTTGCATTTCCAGCCTTCGTTGCTGCTCTACATCCACGACCCATGTCTCGCTCCCATAAATCATAACACTTCTCACACATGCAGCATACACCTTTCCCTTCAGCTTCAACGACACTCCACTCCTCATCAGCACGCCACTCAGTTCCCGAAACTTCTTCCATGCACATCTCACTCCAGCAACCGTTGCCGTGTCTGATCCACCTTCTCCATTCAGCATGTCTCCGAGGTAGCAAAATGTTTTCACACCTTCCAGCTTCATGCCGTCTTCAAGATCCAACTCAACATTCCCTCCATTTGCAGCTCCCTCTGTGCACACCTCGCATTTGAATGTAGCTGCCACACTGGTTAATGACCCTCTCAGACCACTACATTTTTGATGAACCCACTCAGTGCACATTGTACATTGAATGGAGTTCACTCCGACACCCTTCCTGCACACAGCACATGGCCACTTCCCAGTTCTTTCCACCTCACCACATGCTTTACTACTTGCCATCACCTTCATCTTTCCTATATTCACCTTCAGACCTTTTGTCTCCATACATTCCTTCCACTTGTTCATCTTTTCCTTCAGTCCATCCATACTTTCCGCAATCAACACCAGATCATCTGCATACAACAACTCCCATGGTAAACCCTCCTTTACGTTCTGAGCCAGCACCTCCATCACAGCTACAAATAGTAGTGGACTTATTACCGACCCCTGATGCACTCCCACCTTCACCTCAAACTCACCACTGTTCCCGTCCTTCGTCCTTACAGCTGTGCCGCTCTTTTGTACATTGCCATCACTACTCTGATCAACCATTCCTCCACTTCTAACTTCCTCAATGCCCATGTCAATACTTCATGTGGAACCCTATCGAATGCTTTCTCCAGATCAACAAACCCAAGAAACAACTTCTTCCTCTTCTCTATGTACTTCTCCTGCAACTGCCTCACAATAAAGAGCGCGTCTGTCGTTCCTCTTCCTGGCATAAATCCAAACTGAATTTCGTCGATCTTCACCTTCTTCCTTATCCTTCTCTCCAACACCCTTTCCAATACCTTCATTCCATGCTCCAATAACTTTATCGCTCGGTACAAGCCACACTCCACAGGGTCACCTTTCCCCTTGTATAGAGGGACAAGGGTACTCAGTTCCCAATCCACTGGAATGCGGCCTTCTTTCACCACCAGATTACAGATCTCTGTCATTCTCTTCACACCCCAACTTCCTGCTGCCTTCAACATATCTCCCACAACTCCCGTCGGCCCTCCCGCTTTTCTACTCTTCATTGCTTTTATCGCTTCCTCAACTTCCTTCTCAGTTATCTTCTCTGCCGGTCCTAAAACTGGGTTACTCTCTGTGTTGCCATCCCATTCATTCTCTGTATTCAACAGCATTTCCATATATCTTTTCCATCTTCCTTTAATTCCATCTGGGTCCACAACGATTTGTCCCACTTCATCCTTCAAGCAACTCACCCCCATCACATCACACCTCTCGTTCGCTATCTGCTTTGCAATCCTGAATACCGCTCTCTGACCCTCTTCCGAATCCAAGCGTTCTCCGAACATTTTCCTACATGCCCCCTGCGCCTTTGCTACCTCTTTCTTTGCAGCCTTCTTGGCTGCCTTATAACTTTCATGCTTTGCTTTTTCTGCTCCCGTACCCTTCACCTTCTGCCACTCCTTGAACTTCTTCCTCTTCTCGTCAATCCTCTTTCCAACTTCATCATCCCACCACCATGTTTCCGAGTGCCTCGGTGGTCCTTTTGTCCATCCACATACCTCACCAACGGCTCCCAACAGACTATCTTTCATTGACATCCAACCACGTTCAAGCTCAACCACATCATCCTCTACCCTACTCAGCCTCTCTTTTAATGCCTCCCTTACTGTCACCTCTTTCAACCTCCACACCTTCATTCTCGGTTGGTACTTCACCCGCCGAGCTCTCCTCGCACCTTTCACCCTTATGTCCCAGACAACCAAGTGGTGCTGTGAAACAGCCTCCTCCCCCGGGATCACCTTTGTGTCCCAGAGGTGCCCCCTATCTCGCCTACGCACCATCAGGTAGTCAACGGTTGTCGTCGACCCATCTGACGTGTATGTAACAAGCTTATTATCCTCTTTCTGGAACTGAGTATTACAAATCAACAAATCAGCTCCATCAGCAAACTCCAAAATCCTTTCACCTTCTCCATTTATCACACCATATCCGTAACCCCCATGAACTCCCTCAAAACCATCCATACTCCTTCCCACATGTCCATTTAGGTCTCCTCCTACCACAACAACTTCCTCATCTTTCACGTTTTCCATCAGCTTCTCTATCGCACACCAGAACTTGTCCTTCTCTTCATCGCTCCGACCAACCTGCGGAGCATATCCCGAGATGACGTTCACCAAGAGCTTTCCAATCATCATTTTCACCATCATCAACCTATCACTCACTCTAGTCACACTCACCACACTGTCTACAAACTCCTCAGAAAACAGGACACCAACACCTTTCACGCCCTCCAGGCACCCTTGCCACACAAACTTGTATTTCTGTCCCTGCCTACCCTTCACCATTCTCACACCACTTCCCTTCCATCTCGTCTCTTGCACACAACATATGTCCACTCTTCTTCTGACCAATACTTCCACCACTTCTCTTGATCTCCCTGTCATTGTCCCTATATTCCATGTCCCAAACCTCAGAAACCGATCTCCACTTCGGGCTGTACCCTGCCCATATGTAGTTGTAATTGTCATGGTTCTCTTTTTGAGGCAATGTTTTTTGTTTTTTTTTATGGCCGGATGCCCTTCCTGATGCCAACCCTCTTAGTCGTCTCTTACGACACGCAGGGATATGGTGTACCTATTCTAAATCCAGGGTACACACTGGGAAACGTTTAAAACATGGAAATTCTGGGGGGGGGGGTGGGGGGGGCATCATGGCTGCGGGGGCCCCGTCAGCACCACGGCAGCCTGGTCAGTACCACACCACGTTTGCCTGGTCAGCACCACGGCAGCCCGGTCAGCACCACACCACGTTTGCCCGGTCAGCACCACGTCAGCCTGGTCAGCACCACACCACGTTTACCCGGTCAGCACCACATCAGCCCGGTCAGCACCACACCACATTTGCCCGGTCAGCACCACATCAGCCCGGTCAGCACCATGGCGTCCCGGTCAGCACCACACCACGTTTGCCCGGTCAGCACCACGGTGGCCCGGTCAGCACCACACCATGTTTGCCCGGTCAGCACCACGTCAGCCCGGTCAGCACCACACCACATTTGCCCGGTCAGCACCACGTCAGCCCGGTCAGCACCACACCACGTTTGCCCCGGTCAGTACCATGGTGGCCCGGTCAGCACCACACTACGTTTGCCCGGTCAGCACCACACCACGTCAGCCCGGTCAGCACCACACCACGTTTGCCTGGTCAGCACCACGGCGGCCCGGTCAGCACCACACCCTTGGAAAGGACTTCGATGCATGTCGGCCCGGTCCGCCCAGAGCCTGGCGTGAAGTCCAAGGACATCAGCACGTCATCCGAAAACAGCTCCGGTTGGTGCGAACCACTCGGTCAATGGCGTGAACCAGGTCCCGACACGCCCTTGCTCGCTTGGCCCCGATGAAGGCCTTGCTGGGTGTTCTCCAAACAGGGGCAAAATCGCCCAAGCCGCGCTGGATTTCGGCAGCGGAAGCCTTGCTCGCTCGGCCCCGATGAAGGCCTCGCTGGGTGTTCTCCAAACAGGGGCAGAATCGCCAAAGCCACGCTGGATTTCGGCAGTGGAAGCCTTGCTCGCTCGGCCCCGATGAAGGCCTCGCTGGGTGTTCTCCAAACAAGGGCAGAATCGCCCAAGCCTCGCTGGATTTCGGCAGTGCAAGCCTTGCTCGCTTGGCCCCGATGAAGGCCTTGCTGGGTGTTCTCCAAACAGGGGCAGAATCGCCCAAGCCGCGCTGGATTTCGGTGGCGGAAAGCAGCCACGAAGCGACGATATTCGGTCGGGCTGTAATGCGAACACCACGGCGGCCCGGTCAGCACCACACCCTTGGAAAAGACTTCGATGCTGTGGAGAGATCAAAGCAAGCGTCCTTGCTCGAGCGGACCGGAAGCACCCACAGCGGACCGGATACCCACATACCATATAGTTCAATAATATATAAGCAGAGTTTCCACCCTACAGGCGATCTTGTCCAAGTGTGCAACATGTTCTCTGGCATGTTATTTTGGGCGGTGTGTAGGCAATGAACCGCTGCTTCGATCTCTCCCGAAAAAAGAAAAATCGATCTCATGAACATGAATCAAAAACATGCGTATTCCTTATGTGCATATATAATACATTGTAGCCATATAGCTCTGATTATTCCAATCGTGCCATTCTCCCCCTCCCCAAAGGAAGAAATTGCCAAGATGGGCAAAACATTTGTTTTTCTAAACTTGATAGAATCAAATGAAACTTCAGGAAACACGCCTTCAACATGTCTTGGATAATCCCTGAAAGTTTCAGCTTCCTCGTTTAAATCCTAGCAGATGAGTATTTGAAACATCCATACAATATACTTTCCCTGGATTATATATAGTTGGCCTGGAGTCACTTTGCTCACCTTTTCTCTGATGTGGAAATACCAGATTTACATTGCACAATTGTTCGCTTTTACAAATGCAGAAGAAAGCTTCATCGCCACCACCTGGCCACTCCTGCATCACACATTCTTTCTGTCCCTCTGGTGGCAACTGTGTCCCTATGGGTAATTCTTTAGGTTCCAGGCACTTGTTTTCGACTCGCAATGATCCACCAATCGTTGTCCTGTCACACCGGGTTCAAGGAGATCCACGGAAATGGCAAATTAGTTTTATTATTCCGATTATTGTAATACTTATTATCATTATAACTATTGTTATTATGATCATATCATGCCAAAAGGCATATTATACACAACTCTTGATAGATGGTGAACATTTTCAGAGCTGAGAATTAATCATCGGTATTTTGGTACTCCAGAGTGGATACCTGTTATTGGCCCACACAGCAGTTACAAATGGCAACCAAGACTATGAAACATAATAAAACCACAAGTTATCTGGTTTAGAGCATAATTACAGAGCAGACATTGATTACTGCTATCCCCAATGATCAAAATGCAGCTTTCCATATATGTGAACAATCCACCTTCAGTTTTGGGGGGCAAGCTTGGGTGATGATGCTTCTGGGCAATGATGGCCCCAAAAAATTGAGGACAGATAATTCTTATGTACACAAAACAGTTATTGGTTCAATCGGAGGTAGCAGCAAGTATGGTCTGCTCTGTAAGCCTGCTCTACACTGGAGAACCTTTTATATTATACAAGCATCTCAGATCATGTAGCTAAACACCAAAGTGCGGCAAGCTTACATACTACCAAATGGTATGGGAAAGGGAAACAGCAGGCAGATTGACATCGACAAGGACAAATGGATGAATAAAACCAAAATGAGTAACAATAACACTGAGAGGAACAGAATGGGGGATGGGGATCAGTGTGTGCATCCGATAGTATGCATGTGCATAGGTGAGCACAGGAAGTAATGATGGGCAGCAAATTTAAAAAAAAAACAGAAGGAAGAAGACAACACAGTGAGACAAGTTCACAGGGAGACGAGACAAGTGCAATATAGAGAATGAGACATACTGATCTCGCAGGGTATGCAGAATTTGGAAAATTTAAAAATGTCATTAAAGGCAAAAAAACCCTTGGGTCTGAAAATGAAAGTTTACAATCGGCGTGTTCTCCCAGAAATGGCATATGGCAGTGAAACATGGTCAACTAGAAGGGCACTTGGTGGAGCGCATACCTCCACGACACAATGCTTGATCCAGTTAAACATATCTGGCCCAAAAGGATAATATTCTACTGCATGAATATGCCTCATTCACTGCTCAAAACCTTTAATTCCACTACATTTTAGATATATGAGGAGAATACAGTGCAGTACTATACTTGGGCTGTTACACCTCCTTTTTGGTCCCATCTCTCAATGGTGAAGAATCACTCTAAAAATTAACAAATTCTCGTATCCAGATCCAGATTCGGAACTTCACCAAAATGAAAAAGATTCTTCCTTGTCATACACTCAATGTCCACCAAGTTTCGTCTGAATTTGTCCACCGCTTTTTGAAATATCGTGCTACATATCATTTTTATCTCGATCTCTCACTGGTGAAGAATCACTTAAAAATTATTGTATCCGTATGCGGATCTTCACCAAAATTTAATCATTTCGTGCTTGTCCCACACACAACCTGCCCACCAAATTTCATCCGAATCAACCTTATGAGATATCCTGCACACAAACAGATGGGTGAAAACATAGCCTCTGTCCATCAAAGATGGTGGAGGTAATAACAAAGGAGATAGAGCAACAACTGATCACCATGCAAAAAGCCATGGAAAGATGCTGTCTTGAAAAAAACAAAAGGGACAGGAAATGAAATGGTTCCATCAGAAAACCCCGTGACATCCTGGTCAAAATCAAAAAACTAAAATGAAATTGGGCTGTACAAGTCGCAAGAATAACGGACAACCAATAGGCAACAAGAATTAGAAACTGACAACCACGAGAAGGTTCATAAAGAAACATATGTCGACCAAAGATCAGATAGAGAGAGAATTGAAAACTTTGCTGGAATACAATGACTTCAATTTGCATCAAACGGAACAGAATGGACCATGCTGAGGGAAACCTTGATCGTGTAGTCGTAGTGGACTAAATAAGCTGGTCAAGTCTCGTTTATCAGGTGAAAGTGAGCTGGACTATCTTTATGAATAATGAGATAGCGAGACACAAGTAAGACTGAAAAAAAAAGATTAATGACACTAAATAAATGAGAACAAGTACAAATAAATGGGGTGATCAAAATCCATTATCATGAAATAAACAATTATTGGAAATATTAGAGGCAGTATAATTATATGATGTAATTATACGATGACAGGGCACTTGGTAATAGATAAATGTTTCAAATTATACCAAATTAATCACTAATCCACAATAAAAAATACATAATTATGCAATCTCATGGGGGACATCGACAACTGCATGTTCCACGTCAACTTAATGATGAATGCAACTGTAACAACGTTCCTACACAACACATCACACAATCATGGAAGCTTGCTCAGACACACCCGCGGTATACTCATTGGACGCTCTCAAGCAATACGAGAGCAATAGTTATGATGTACTGATACAATGTGCTTCTTAAAGAGCTTGCAAGCTCAAAATCAGATGACAGGCCTTACCAAAACGATGCGCACACATCCTCTGTGTTGTTACAGAAGGAGGCAAAATCACAGCTGGCAGTGCATTTTGTTCGGTCTTCATTACACGATGGCTCAACGGATTCTCCATCATCACACCAGTCACAAAGTTCTGACATGAATTGCGGGAATGACAATGCATGGCAGAAGAGGCCCAGCAGCAGTAAAAGCCGAGGTACTACAACAGAATGTGGAGAAAAATCAAACATGAGAAATATTTTCATAGCACAACCAAGAAAACTTTTGTCATTAAATCATCAAAACCAGTATGAGTACACTCTACAAAAACAACGAGATAGTTGGTTTTCTAAATTATATTCACTAGAAACAACTGCTCCCTTCAGCATTGGAAAATTGACTTGGGGGCGGTTACCCTGGGTACTATCAACACGTACGCAAAATTTGGTGGAGATCGGGGAAGATCGCAAGTCGTCCCCTCTCTCCCTATCGTAGAGCGACGGGGTGGATTTATTTAATTATTTATTTGCCCATCACCTGACCATGGGTACTACCAACACATATGCAAAATTTGGTGGAGATTGGGCCAACCATGTTTTTTTCCATGATTTTCAGATGTATATACATACATACATACTGTATATACACAGAATTGCCTTATTTAATATAGTAGTATTATTGTATGACAATTAAAGCGTAATTATTGGTGTCATAAAATACAGCACATTTTAATTCTAAACTCGAAAGCATCGGAAAATTGCATCTGAAAATGCAAAGACTCTCCACGTCCATTTGTATTCAGACATCTTCTTTGTCTTCTTCCACATGCTCAAAATAACGAAAACGACAAAAAAAA
Source organism: Myxine glutinosa (assembly GCF_964187855.1). Classification (NCBI taxonomy): domain Eukaryota; kingdom Metazoa; phylum Chordata; class Myxini; order Myxiniformes; family Myxinidae; genus Myxine; species Myxine glutinosa. The sequence goes on along the minus strand of NW_027616903.1, from coordinate 148,920 downwards.
AGACAATTCATGATTTTAGGTAACCTTGACCTTTGAACTTTAGACCTAAAAAAAAAAAATCAGCTTCTAGCTTTTGATTGGTGAACCAATTCAGTATCAAATTCCGAAAATTTCAGGTCAATCGGATGAAAAGACAATTTTATGTGATGCCGACCTTTGACCTTTTGACCAAATTACTAATTTATCTTCTCCGTATTGTCATAATAAAGCTTTGGTGAAAATTTGATGACAAAAATCAAATGGTAAATTGAAATTTCAGGTCAATTGGATGAAAATTGATGATTTTATGTGATGCCAACCTTTGACCTTTTGACCAAATTATTAATTTGTCTTCTCCCTATTCTCATAATAAAGCTTTGGTGAAAATTTGATGACAAAACTCAAATGGTAAATTGAAATTTCAGGTCAATTGGATGAAAATTGATGATTTTATGTGATGCTGACCTTTGACCTTTTGACTTTTTGAGAAAATTATTAATTTGCCTTCTCCGTATTGTCATACTAAAGCTTTGATGAAAATTTGATGACAAAACTCAAATGGTAAAAAAGTTAGGGCCCGGACAGACATACACACAGACACAGACACCTAAATGATTGCAAAACCCCATCTCCTGGCTGCGCATGGGACGGGCTAATTAATTATTATCAATAATGTTTGTCTTACCTACAATTCAATGTACATGTTTTAATGGACAGTCACTTTACTACATAAGCAAGCCTTATTATATAATGCCCCAAAGGTAAAACGAGATTTGTACGAATCACGTACATGGAGACGTTTAGCCTTTCCCACAACAACAGGATTCAGCTGGTGCAGCTTTTCCACAATCGCAAGCGCTATTCATATATTACACATGTGGAATAGCATTGTGTTTCCATTTCGCTTAACCACTTGTGCCGATGACATCATGCGCCGACCAATATATATGGTATAACGCACAGGACGTGTCTTGATGTGGTTGCCACGCAAAATTATCGTGGAGCTTGTAGAACATCACAACTTTTGAATACCTGACTTATTTCTCTCAACAACAACAACAACAACATGCATTTTAAAGGCCATTTTCCCTGCTAGAGCGGGGGTCAGCCTTGCGGTCCCCATGACAATCTTCTCCATTTTGCCCTATTTTCTGCATCTCTCCTTGTTAACCCCCTTGCCCGCATTTCTTCTTCCACCATCTTTAGCCAAGTCTTTCTCGGTCTTCCCCGTCTTCTACTTCCTTCTACATTCATTTCCATCACTCTTCTCAACCAGTCACTTTCATCCTTCCTCAACACATGACCAAACCATCTCAACCTGTTCCTCTTCACAGCATCAATCACAGGCTCTATTCCCATCATCTTTCGCAATTCATCATTTGTCTTCCTCTCTCTCAACGATACTCCGCACATCCGTCGAACCATTCGCATTTCCACCCTTTCCAACCTTCGTTGCTGCTCTATGTTCATTACCCATGTCTCGCTCCCATAAATCATAACACTTCTCACACATGCAGCATACACTTATTTCTCTCAACGATTATCATAAATGAGTTTGAAAATCAAAACTTCTGCTTTTGTAAATGTTTGTAATTGCTTATAACCAGGAATCTTACTATAATTCACCAAATGTCCGTCCGTCTGTTTGTCTGTCTGTCTGTTCGAAGGGACCGCAAAAATGGCTGAACCAATCACAACAATATTTTGGGTGGGTAATCCTGGGATCTCCTGGAGTAAAATAGGATATATTGTTTTTCCAATTTCAGCTTTGGTCTCCAGCATTTTCAGGTTTGGATTCCCGCATAACGTTATTTTCCCGGGTGCCGCACAAACGGCTACACAGCTGCACCGATCGGCTGCACCGGCCGGACTCGGTGACTTCGGACAAAGACCTTTTATAAGGACTTGGGTTGAATCTCTGCTTGAAAGAATGCCAACCCCATACCCGCCATCACGGTGGTCTCTCCAACTCACAATCCCACGAGATATGCGGAAAGGACGACCCAAAACCAATTATCTTCTTTTTGATTCATATATAAACATCATTAAAAGTAAATAATGACCTCGGCCAAAGTTCAAACGATGTGGGTTTAATCTCTACATGAGAGAATTCCACATAGCTATTTGGGCGGTGTATAAGCTAACAGATCGCTGTCTCCATCTATCTTGCCAAGGCCGTAACACGTATCGGTTCAAAATCCTTTTAACTGTTGACTTGGTAGTTTTTACAATGAAGGAAACATTAACAATGTTGTTAAAAGTTTATTTTGTGATTAATTTGTGATTGGAGTTATGTTGTTTGGAATGAAAAAAGGGACATCGAGTTCAAGTGAAAGACGGAATGCCGTGATGGTTTCTACTTTCTAAACATGAACTTTGCGGATCGCCATATGCAGATTTGCCACGGACACACGATCGATGTTTCTATACGTGAACGTACCCGTTTGTTTGCGAACGGGTACGTTTTTCATGGAAGTCCTTCACGAACTTGCTGTCCATGTCTGATGTGTGGCTGAAGGTGCTACAGGAATGTGGAATTTATTGGTTTCATGCTTTGGCATTCTACGTATCTGCATTGCCTGTTTGCTCCCGGCCTCCCACCCATGCGTAGCATGGGTATCTCACTAGTCTTGATAATCCCACTTCATGACGCAGCAGCACAAATTAAGGATAAAAAACGTTTTCAATGCTAATTTTTTTTTTTCTTTTTCATAGCCCCCTGGGTTCGTATAACACCACTCCCGGTGTGTGTGGTATTCAAGTCATGTAATAAAATACACCAATTCTCCGCAGAAAAAATAAGTGGGGAAATTGTCATATTAAGTATCACACTGTTTGTTTGACTGCTATGCATTCTTGAACCGTTGGATGAAATGCCTTTGCAAATAACGCAACAAAAAGTAGAGCTGGGGCTCATGGGCTTGCTCGTAAATCTTACAAGTAGGGGAATTAACCCGTCCATTAGAATGGGTTCTTTGCTAGACATTATAATCAGGACTAAAAAATGGAAGTAAAAATGAGTCCTGGTTACATTCTGACCAAAGAATGAATGATCGTTTTAAGGCCATTTTCCCCGTTAGAGCGGGGGTTAGCCTTGCGGGCCCCATGACAATCATGGTTCCCTGTTTGAGGCAATGTTTTTATGGCAGGATGCCCTTCCTGGCGCCAACCCTTAGTCGCCTCTTACGATGCGCAGGGATACGGTGTACCTATTCTAAGCCGGGGTACACACCGGGATCATTCATCCCAGCAAGCTGGTACTCAATTTGCCGACCTCGGAAGGATGACAGGCTGAGTCAACCCCCCTGGTGTTCATTTACCGATCGACCGGGATTCGAACCCAGGATCATAGGATCCCAAGCCGGCACCCTAACCTCTAAGCCAACACCAGGCTTACATTCTGACCAAAGGTTCATGAGATAAATGTAATTGCAACCCATTCTATTATAACTGAAAATTTCAGGCTCGGTCAGGCTGTAATATTCATTCTGGTGATAATTACGTCATCCTTCGGAAAATATATGCTCAAAATCCTCCATGAGCAACAATTGCAAACAAAATATATTTGACATAATGAATTCATATTCACTGGAATGGTTATCAAAATTCATCTTATTAAGTTTTCATTTTGATAAGACTCCACTGTCGATGACGTCGGTTAATAATGGAACCATTTTCATGCAAAACAAAGTGCCATTATATCGAATATGTTCATTAAATTTCCTTGGAATGCAAAATAAATCATAAAAAGCAAAGTAATAATAATCATAAAAATAGGTCCGCGTGTCGTCCTGAAGCTCACCTGGATCAGGAGCAACAGTCACTCAAATCCTACCTCCCCCCCCCCCCCCCCCCAGTTTTTAATACCGTGAACAAAGCTATGGTACGTCATGGGCGATGAAGATTGTGATCAAATTCCATTGAAATCGTGTGTGTCATTTCGGAGAACAGAGCAAATACCTAAAAAAAAATTGGAGGGGGGGGGGGGCGGGGAGAGGGAGTCAAAAACATCCCAGGTAGTTCCCCTTAATGAGTGCAGACTTTGATGCGGTCAATACACCGTCATTAGGCATCAGATATGAAGCTTATAGTCAGGTTTCATCAAAACTGTGTGTGTAGTTTCGGAGAAAAGAGCAAATACCTATATTTTTGGGGGGGCGGGGGGCGGGGAGAGGGAGTCAAAAACATCCCAGGTAGTTCCCCTTAATGAGTGCAGACTTTGATGCGGTCAATATACCGTCATTCGGCATCAGATATGAAGCTTATGGTCAGGTTTCATCAAAACCGTGTGTGTAATTTCGGAGAAGAGAGCAAATACCTATTTTGGGGGGAAGTGGGTCAACCCGCCAGCCCCCCTCCTGGTAGAACCTCTTAATGACCGCAGATTTTGATGCAGTCAATACACCTTCGGTAGGCATCAGATAGGAAGCTTGTGGCCAAGTTTCATAAACATCAACGTTTGGTTCAAGCGACAATGACTGAAGTGTTTACAGACTCACTGACTGACTGACTCACTCACTCACGGATTTACCTACGGACACTGCTCGATCGCATAAGCTCACCGGACTAAAGTCCAGTTGAGCTAATAATAATAGTTCCCTTACCAGGAGCTTCGATGCAGGAGGAGGCCATATTGCCCAAAGTCTACGTTATGATTGACACCTTATGGATGTTTGTCCATGCTCTATCCTTTTAAGTTCTGAGCATCAGGCAAGGAAGCAGCACATACTATTTTGAAGACGATTTTAAAATCATCATATACAGGGTGCTCCGAAATGATGTGCAACTTTTCAAACAGCTGTAAATTTTTTATTAACGAGACCTTTTTTATACACAGATAGATTCAGGTTGCCTAAAGAAGAACGTTTAAAGTAGTTTCGTTGGAGGTTTCAACCATGGTGAACAAATTATCTGTGCCCCAGCAGACATTCATTTTCAAGATGTTTTTTTTTTTTTTTTTTTGTATACAAGACCGAGGCTCGTGTAAGAGCTAACATCAATCACAAAAAACAACAACAAACGGACACACAAAACATACAAAAAAGGGAGCGGGAGACAAGATAGAGAGAGAGAGGGAAGCACACAAGTACAACAGCAGAGAACAGGTAATCGGGTGATCTGTGGGAGGGAGGGGGTTTGGGGAAGGAGGCATGGGAAGGCTTTAAAGTATAAAACACATGGACACTGCTGGAACTTCCAGGAAAGAAAAAAGTCGGTATTTCCAAAAAAAAAAGGGGATTTGGGGTGAATTAACGGGGGTAGAAAAGATCAAGGTTGTGGATGGGGGAAGATAAGAGATGGTGGTGAACAGCTGTTTTAAAGACCTGGAGGGAGGAGTGGGATTGAAGAGAGTGAGGGAGTTTGTGACAAAGTCGGATGTTTCTACACAAAGGCAGTTCCGTAGGGTCTACACAAATGCAATAATTCCACAATACAGAACCATCAAACATATTGTTGAAAAGTTTAGAGACACGAAGCTTCTCCAAAAAAGTCGACACGCCAACTTGCACAGCTGGTGGGAACTTCTCACAAGATCGTTGGCAGAATCATACATGACGATCTGAAACTGTATCTGTACAATTGTGCACCCGATTGAAATAAATAAGAGGGAGAGGTTTGAATTTTGCATTGCCATTGCTCAGCGAATCAATCATCTTCTTTTAATGATGAGGCCCACTTCCATCTCAGCGGCCACGTGAACAAACATAACATGCGATTTTGGGCAGAAATCCAACAACAGCACAAACATATGAAACATATTTTTCATTAAAAAAAAATCCAACAGCACAAACTTTTCTGAAGCGAAAGTAACGGTTTGGTGTGATATCAGATATAACGGTATAATAGGACCTTTTTCTTTGAGAACGAAGCCAGACAAATAGTGAGAGTCAACACAGATAGATACGTGGACATGTTGCAGAGAATATTCCTTCCAGCACTGAGAAGGAAGCAAGACATCATGATGAATTTATTCATCTTCGAGCAAGATGCACCGCCGCATACGTCTCATGGCGCTTTGGAGTTTTTGAGATGACATTTCCTGGGCAACTGAATAATTTGTAGACGGACAGACAACATAAAGGCCTCCCTACTCCCAGGATCTGTCTCCTCCTGATTATACCCCCTTTACACAGGGGTGGCGATCGTTGAGAGATCGTTGAGCGATGAAAAAATCTCAATGAGCGCCCAGCGATCGCCAAGATCTCTCAATGATCTCTCAATGATCTTCCAGTGATCTCCAATGATCTCCACGGTCGCCACGGTCTCCTCAAAGTTTTGACTCGGTCCAAAACAATCTCTCAACGATCGCCAAGGGAAGCGATCTCTCAACGAACGCTCAACGAACGCTCAACGATCTCATCGATCTCCCAATGATCTCTCAGCAATCTTTCAATGAACGCCAAATTTTTCCACCCCAGAGGTAGAGATGGCTGAGTGATCAGCGAGGGATCGCTGAGCGTTCGATGAAAGACCAATAGAGTTCATTGAAAGACCGGGACGGAGATTGCTGAGAGATCATTGGGCGATTAATTTCCACTTGAGAGATTGTTGAGCGTTCATTGAGAGATTGGGGAGAGATTGCCGCGGTGATGAGAAGTGCGGCATTGGGGGCTATGAATACGGGTGCGAAACCCCCTATTTTTCATTCTCTCTGTAGACTTGCTGAAGAACACAAGAACAAGAACAAGAACAACTCCTCCTCTCTATATATCGCCATGAAAGTTGCCGAAAATTGAATTTTTGATCGCACAACGAGCGCACAAGGATCTCCCAAACATTTACACAGAAACGGCTTTTTCGAGGCTTAGGAGATCGTTGAGAGATCGGGCCAATTTTTGATCGCTCAATGGTCACCCAACGATCTCCGTGCTGTGTAAAGGGGGCCTTACTATCTATAAGGGTCCCGCAACGCTAAAGTTTACAAAAACAACCCACACACACTGCAGGAGTTGAAAAATAACATCAGATGGGAAATCAGACGCGTACCAGCTCCATCGACAACTTCACTGCTGTTTTCAGTGCCGTGTGGCAGCTGTCACCCAGAGGTGTGGTGCTTGGATTGAGCACTTCATCAACTACTTATGATATCGCTCCTTATTGTTTGTTAGTCTTGCCCCGAAGAGGATGAGAGACTATTGCAATTCTCCTGAATGTGTGTGCGTCTGTTTGTGTGTCCGCATCTCTATATTTTCGCTTAAACGAAACGCTGGAGGGACTCCCCATGGAGAATATTTTATTGCTAACTCTGATGTCATAGGTCACATGGTTTGGCAGCCACATTGGATTAAAGGGGAAAAAATTGGACATCATTTTCTCCGAAACTTCTCAACGAAAAAAATTTGAAACTTAGCCCGTCATCAACTCCCCATGAGTTATATAGGGTGATAAGGATGACATCATCGATGAAGTGGGATTCCAGCCATAATTGGTTGAATTGAAATTCTTATCTGAAAAATCTGAAACTTCATATATCTGATGCATGACCCGATGCGAGTGAAGAATTAAATTTACGACGTAAATAACCCATGCCGAGAAACCATGTGACATAATAGGATGCATGGATGATATGGGTATATGGGCAATAATATCAGTAGGCCATGATAATTGCGTGTTCAGTTAACGATGGTATTTTTGTTCAGAATTAATGCGCGCAGCGAGACTATGCACTTTACGAGTGCCGTTCTAGTTGAAGCATATTTTGATACAATAAACATTGAACTAATCCTGTGTATTATTAGACAAAAGCAAACAAAATCGACCGATAATAAAATATGGTAGTTAAACAAGCATTCTGAGTATTGCGCTGCAATACATGTCCCCTACCGGCAGTCTGTCGTCCGGAAAACAGTTGGGGAAATAACCAAAGTTCAAAGTGCCATAACTTTGTCAAAGATGATCGAAACGTCGTGAAGTTCGAACTTGATCTGTAACTTATCATGAGGAAACCATGTACCAAGTTTGAAATCATTAGCATTAAGAGTTTAGAAAAAAAGTTCGGAAAACTGTTCTTTGCGTGACGGAATGACAGACTGACAGACTGACAGACGGAGGGACGGAGTGCAAACCTATAGTCCCCTCCGGTGTACACCGGTAGGGGACTAATAAGTAGTTGCCCATCATTTTGGACCACCCCGTATATAATTTGAGAAGTGTCTATTTGTTTGTTTGTTTGATTTTGGATTTTCTTTGCAGGTTTGTTTGTGGGTTTATTTGTGGGTGATGAATGCAAATGTATTCATCATCATCATTCACCCCAATTATGGAAAGTAATATAGAATGCATAGAAAAACCTCTCAGTATAATTTCCTCCATAAATGGAAGGAAAGCATCCTAAAACTTGCATTTGCTGTTTTGCATGAAAAAGTTGATCACACCAAATATTGAAATTTCATGCATTAATTTCGTAAAATACAATTCAATTTTTGTTTTTTCAATAAAACGTCATCATTATAACACCTTTTATTTATTAAAGTATGTCAATGTGGAAGGCAAACCCGAGCGAAGGCAATCTGAGTGCATTCCACAAAGCCCGCAACAAGTGTGTGTCCACTCTCAGGAGAGCCAGAAAACAACATCTGTCCAACCTCAAGAATGAACTTTGAAACTTGTCTCCCATATTTTTATACTGCACCACGGGGGTCGTACGGTGGCCATCTTGGATTCTTTCATGCGAGAATGGCTAAAGCTAAGAATTTCCATAACTTTTGAACAAGACATCATAGAAAGATACATAAACCCACTTTTCCCTGCAATTTTGATAGATGGACAATGTTTGGAAGCAATATTTTTGAGATTTGAGCATGTTTTGTGGGTCAAATAATTGAAGATATAGGGGGGGGGGGGGATGCAAATTAAACCAGAATTCTCCATATCTCCTGGGATTATGCCTTGCTGATTAATGTCCGATGAAGCTAGCAGTGGTCATTCACTTTATAAACTCACCAATAGTTTGTGTAGATGTACTTTGCTTTGCTTTGAATTGCATGTGCCTTGCCGTCCCCTGTCACATGAGGTTATCGGTGGTCATTCGCTTGAAAACAAGACCAAGACCAATTCCATTGAGCTGCGGATGATTGCCTTGTATGTGGTGAGGAGCTCAGGTATGCCAAGGAAGGACTTCGCACGACGGAGGATGCCCAGTCGGCGACTGGCTTTGGAGGCCAGATTTGAAATGTGGTTTTCCAAGGAAAGATCATGGCAGATTGTGAGACCCAAGAGCTTGAGTGACAGAACTTCATGGAGAGGATTGTTGAGAAAGTAGAAGGGAGGTTGTCCAGATGGTCTTTTTTGAGAGACATCGTGAGAGTTTGAAATTTGTCAGGATTGAAAGACATGTTCCACTTGTTAGACCAGTCTGTGATTTTGTCCAGGTCTGCATAGAGTGAGGAGGCTGCAGACTGCCGATCTGAGGGATGAGGTATGGAGCGGCAGAGAGTGGAATCATCAGCAAAGAGATAGAGAGGATTTTCCAGAGAGTCGGAGAGATCATTGATGAAGACCAGAAAAAGCACAGGGCCCAGAACACTGCCTTGGGGAACTCCAGCCTGAACAGGAAGGGGAGATGAGAGAAATCCATTCAGGGCCACACGTTGACTACGACCAGAGAGGAAGTCCGCAAGCCATGCGTGGAGATTTATATGGATACCATAGGAGGAGAATTTGGTGAGCAGAGCGGGGTGCCAGACCGTATCGAAGGCACGTGATATGTCAAGGGAGACAGCTCTAATTTCCTGTTTGACATTGAGGACCTCAATCCATTGTTGAGACAGCAGAAGCAGCATGTCCAGAGTAGAATGACCTGGTCTGAATCCAAATTGATGATAAGAGATCAAGCCATTGGAGAAGAGGAAGGATTTGATATCCAAAGCAATGATGGATTCCATGACTTTGCTGACTATTGGGAGCAGGCTAATTGGTCTGTAGTTTCAAGGATCTGTTTTTGCGCACATTTTTTGTGTAAAGCGGTAATGTTGGCTGATTTCCAAGCAGATGGCAGATGACCTTGAGCAAAAGAGAAGGTGAAGAGAACAGAGAGAGGGTGTGAAAGAGCGGCAGAGCAGGATTTTAGGACCCGTGGGCTGATGCCGTCTGGTCCAGTTGCAGAATCAGAGTCGAGGATTGACAGAAACTTCTCCACCTTGTCAGGAGAGAAGGACACAGAGTCCAGGAGCAGCTGGGTACGACTGGGTACGGTGGGTACAGAGAGAGAGACGGGTTTGGGAGACAAGATTTTGAGGAAAACACAGAGTTGAGGCAAATAACCAAGAAGACACATGCAGAGCATGATACTTGTAAAATCCACCCCTCCCCTACCAAAAAAGTTGCCATGGATACATCAAATTGTCCATTTCATTAAAATTAAAATTGACGATCTTCTTCAAAGCTCAGGTCAATCGGATTAAAATTGATGATTTTTCAGATAAAAATTGATGATATTAGAAGTTTGACCCTGGGTTGACCTTTGACCTTAAAATATTTGGTTTCACAATTCAGTGAGGCACTATAACCACCGTTTAGAGGCCATTTTTCCCCGCAAAGCGGGTGTTGGCCTTTTCGGGGACCGTGGTTGTTGTTGTTTTTTGGTCCCCTTTTTGAAGCAATGTTTTACGGCCGGATGCCCTTCCTGCCGCCAACCCTGTTTGTCGCCTTTTTTACGATAAACAGGGAATTACCAGTGTACTGGTACTCAATTTGCCGACCTCGGAAGGATGACAGGCTGAGTCAACCCCCCTGGTGTTAATTCAGCGATCGACTGGGATTCGAACCCAGGATCCTTGGATCCTAAGCTGGCACCCTAGCCGCTAGCCCAACACCAGGGACCAACACCAGTGAGGCACTATGCAATTGCTATTTAATTTTCAAGTCAATTGGATGAAAATTGACAGTTTTTCAGATGAAAATTGATGTTTTTGGAATTTTGACCTTGAGTTGACCTTTGACATTTTGACCTCAAAAATATTTGGTTTCCCAATTTACTGACAATATGCAAATGCTGTTCAATTTTCAAGTCAATCGGATGAAAAATGATGGTTTTAGAAATCTGAACTCTGACTTTTGACCTTTTACCTCAAAATCAATAGGCTTCTTCCTTATGACCAACTCTACCAGCTGGTGAAGTTTTGTGAAGATCGGTTTAAAATTGTGATCTGTCAGCGATTGACAGACAGACAAACAGACAGACAGAATAACGCACAAGACCAACCAATATACTCGAAAAATCTTCGAATTTTGCAAGTAAAAAGAAAGAAAGAAAGCAAAAGAAGGAAGAATGAAATGAATGAATGAATGAATGAAATGCATGATCGTTTTAAGGCCATTTTCCCCGCTAGAGCGGGGGTTAGCCTTGCGGGCCCCATGACAATCATGGTTCCCTGTTTGAGGCAATGTTTTTTTTATGGCCGGATGCCCTTCCTGAAGCCAACCCTTGGTCACGCTCTTACGATGCGCAGGGATACGGTGTACCTATTCTAAACCGGAGTACACACCGTGATCATTCATCCCAGCAAGCTGGTACTCAATTTGCCGACCTCGGAAGGATGACAGGCTGAGTCAACCCCCATGGCGTTAATTCAGCGAGCGACCGGGATTCAAACCCAGGATCCTAGGTTCCCAAGCCGGCGACCCTAACCGCTAAGCCAACAACACCAGGCTCAAAGAAGGAAGGAAGGAAAAAAGAAAAAGAAAAAAAAAGACAGAAAAAGTGTTTGAGACAACTTTTATAATACCATTCACCCATACTCAGGACTGCTCTAAATTATCCATACCATGCAGCATAGTGCACAAGGCCATATAAATAACACTTTTATGATCAGTGTCCTTCCAAGAACTTGCCCCTGTGCAAGACCTTTAATTATATAGTTTATATCTCAATGATGGTCAGTTGGTTATCCCTAAATTTCTGTCACTCCCACCTACATAATAAACATAGTACAGTACCGTTGACAAACATGGTTCAGGTGACATTATTCTATATAATCTCCATCCTTCTCCATGCGCTTCATCCAGCAGTCAAACAACCTTTCAATTCGAGCACAGAAGCCTTAATTCTGAAGTGACCCTAACAGTGTACGTGGATGTGTTAACCTCTTAGGTGAAAGACAAATGTCTTCCATCAACTTTAGTCAATGTTTTTTAACCTCCAAATCTATGGGTGAATTCCACGTTCTGCATCACCAGTAATTTAACAATAGTTTGGTGACTTGTGTGCTGAAATTTTCTTGGTACAAGGTGCCATTAAATTACTGAGACAAATAAATTGTGTGATAAATTATATATTTACCAGATATCTTTACCACTTCCTTTACGGCTAAAACTATTCCCACATAGTTTGGGCCAAAGCCTTACACGAATTTCCTGGCCAGGCCTGACATTTGAATGAAGGTGGCAGGAATTTGTAATTTGTTTAGGCTGCCAGCGATAACACGCCTCATCTTCATGAAAACAATAAAGAAAGTGAGGTCTTTAACATCCACAGAGTAATGTTGGTACACAGGATACACATGCGTCGGTCCATCCGAGGGACAGAGTATGTCATGATGCAACACCCTGCTTTCAAAGCATTCATCTGACAGTTTTAAGTCAAATCAGGAATCAACCCATGTTGGACAGTTCAAAGGGAAGTGCGGTACCTCTGCACCATCCTGTCGAACGGAAGGCGACCACACGTATCATTAAGTAACTGGAACGGCACTTGGTGGAGAGGAAACCTCTGCCAGGCTGAACAGTTTGCGTTTTGTATCCCACTGATAGGTCAGATCTGGATCTGGACCTGAACCAAAATCGAATCAGCTTGTTCTTGGCACTTACTCAACTCATCCACAGAGTTTTGTCATAAGTCGTCCACAATTTTTTGAAATATCATGCTACACTGTATATTGTTTTTGGCCCTATCACTCAATGGTAAAGAATGACTTAAAAAAAATAATTCATATCCGGATTCAAATCTTCACCAAAATCGAATCAATTCTTCCTTGTCACACAACCAACCTGTCACCAAGTTTTGTCCAAATCCGTCCACAATTTTTTGGGATATCGTGCTATGTAGAGTTTTTAGTCCTATCACTCAATGGTGAAGAATCGCTTAAAAATTCTCTGATCTGGATCCATATTCAGATCTTCACCAAAATCGAATCGATTTGTCCCTGTCACACAACCAACCTGTCACCAAGTTTTGTCCAAATCCATCCACATATTCAGATCTTCACCAAAATCGAATCGATTTGTCCCTGTCACACAACCAACCTGTCACCAAGTTTTGTCCAAATCCGTCCACAATTTTTTGAGATATCGTGCTACGTAAAGTTTTTAGTCCCATCACTCAATGGTGAAGAATCACTTAAAAAATTCTCTGATCTGGATCCATATTCAGATCTTCACCAAAATTGAATCAATTCTTCCTTGTCACACAACCAACCTGTCACCAAGTTTTGTCCAAATCCATCCACAATTTTTTGGGATATCGTGCTATGTAGAGTTTTTAGTCCTATCACTCAATGGTGAAGAATCACTTAAAAAATTCTCTGATCTGGATCCATATTCAGATCTTCACCAAAATTGAATCAATTCTTCCTTGTCACACAACCAACCTGTCACCAAGTTTTGTCCAAATCCATCCACAATTTTTTGGGATATCGTGCTATGTAGAGTTTTTAGTCCTATCACTCAATGGTGAAGAATCACTTAAAAAATTCTCTGATCTGGATCCATATTCAGATCTTCACCAAAATTGAATCAATTCTTCCTTGTCACACAACCAACCTGTCACCAAGTTTTGTCCAAATCCATCCACAATTTTTTGGGATATCGTGCTATGTAGAGTTTTTAGTCCTATCACTCAATGGTGAAGAATCACTTTAAAAATTCTCTGATCTGGATCCATATTCAGATCTTCACCAAAATTGAATCAATTCTTCCTCGTCACACAACCAACCTGTCACCAAG
>NW_027616903.1:120000-130000 GCF_964187855.1 Myxine glutinosa | reverse complement strand
CTACAGTACTACTACTACCACTACTACTACAGTACTACTACTACCACTACTACTACTACTATTACTACCAATACGACTACTACTACTACTACTGCCACTACTACCACAACTAATACTACTACTACTACTACTACCACTACTTCCACTACTAAAATACTACTACAACTACTACTACTACTACTACTAGTACTACCACTTGTAGTAGTGTGTGTGTGTGTGTGTCGTGAGTGTGTGTGTGTGTCGTGAGCGACATTAAACAGGAAACATGTTTTCCTGAGTTTTCCTGAGCCCTGAGCACAAATCTCTAAAGCCTTTCCAACAAAAGCACAACTACTATTACCACTACTACTACTACTACTAATAATAATACGAATACTAATACTACCATTGCCCCTACTACCACTGTTACTACCACTACTAATACGACTACTGTACTACTAATACTAATACTACAAATAATACCACTATTACTACTACTACTACTACTACTAATAATAATACGAATACTAATACTACCATTGCCCCTACTACCACTGTTACTACCACTACTAATACGACTACTGTACTACTAATACTAATACTACAAATAATACCACTATTACCACTACTACTACTACTACTAATAATAATACGAATACTAATACTACCATTGCCCCTACTACCACTGTTACTACCACTACTAATACGACTACTGTACTACTAATACTAATACTACAAATAATACCACTATTACTACTACTACTACTACTAATAATAATAATACGAATACTAATACTACCATTGCCCCTACTACCACTGTTACTACCACTACTAATACGACTACTGTACTACTAATACTAATACTACAAATAATACCACTATTACCACTACTACTACTACTACTAATAATAATACGAATACTAATACTACCATTGCCCCTACTACCACTGTTACTACCACTACTAATACGACTACTGTACTACTAATACTAATACTACAAATAATACCACTATTACTACTACTAATACTACTAACTACAACTACTAGTATTACTAGTCCTACTACTATTACTACTAAGTATTACTACTACTAGTACTACTGAGTACTTATTTAACAACCCCAATAATTCCACCTCCTTTTGGGGTCAGCCAGGGAAATTAATTTTATTTTGGTTAAAGACTTTCAAGAACTGGCTGGCCAGGCTTGACCTTGGACTGGAGTTGATTTTTGGCAGGAATTTGAGATTTCGTCAGTGTGCTGCCGATAAATCGCCCACTCTTCACAAAAGACTTATGACGTCTTTAACGTCCACCAATTAATAAAATGAATGAAAGCAGAAGGGACACAATATAATGTCCATCCCAGAGAAAGCAGACTTTGCGACGTTGCACGGTACCTTGCCTGTGAAGCACCAATCTGACAGTTTATCATCGGGTCAGGAATTGAACCATACATAGCTCAAAGGTAGTTATACTACCCCTCTACACCATCCTGTTAGATATTTGTGTGTATATATATCTTAAATACATACATACATATACACATACACACAAACAATGTCTATAAAGTCCTTGTGCAACTTTGAACTTTTATAACTTTTGATGTGCATATGATAGAAACAAACTATAAATGGTACATTGAAGGAACTGCGCTCCAACGCGAGTCGAAAGAATTGACGCGACCAAAGACGGAATTCGTCCGAGTTGCTTTATTGAAACAAAACAGCTCAGGTATTCTGACAAGCCCGTTTATCGGGCAGCAATATATATACACATTTATGTCGGGAAGTTTGCCCGGCAAAAGCTATACCGGGCATGCCCGGGTATCAAGGGCGAGCCTTGGAAAGGCGAGTCTGGACCTGCCCGGGAATGTTTGGCTGCGGCCTGGCAAATCGAGGCTGGGCGTGCCCGGGCGCTCTGGACGAGCCCTGGAAAGGCGAGAGCGGGCATGCCCGGACTCTCTGGACGAGCCCTGGAAAGGCGATAGCGGGCATGCCCGGACTCTCTGGACGAGCCCTGGAAAGGCGATAGCGGGCATGCCCGGACTCTCTGGACGAGCCCTGGAAAGGCGATAGCGGGCATGCCCGGACGCTCTGGGCGAGCCCTGGAAAGGCGATAGTGGGCATGCCCAGACGCTCTGGGCGAGCCCTGGAAAGGCGAGAGCGGGCATGCCCGGGAAAGACGAGACCGGGCGTGCCCGGGAGGTTCGGGCGTGCCCGGGAACAGTGAGTCCGGGCATGCTCGGGAGAGGCGCGTCTGGCCGTGTTCTGGCCGGTGCAAGGCGATTGTGTGCATCCAGCGGTAACAGCTACAACATTAAATAATTATACACACACACACACACACACACACACCCACCTAATGGAGTTCAACCAAGTGCACAGTGACAATTGCAGGATTGGCTGGGTACGTGAGAAGTTCAACAGACCACCAAATCCAATTTGTAAACAGACACGAAGACAACAAACCAGACAAGGTATCCCTAACCTACCTCGCAAAAAAAATCCCAAAGGCAGTTGCGAATGGAAGATGTCACACAACAAACCGAAACAACAGAGAAAGCCCCAACAATTGCAAAAAAGACAAAACAAAAATGTAAAACGAAATATCAATAAATACACACCAACAATTGGGAGAACGACAAGCGAGTAGGAAGGTATAAAAACAAAACCAAAAGTCTAACAGCAGCGTAGCCGGACTTGTAAAAGATTGTTGCGGTTTTGTGTTTTTATAATAAAGGTTAATTTCCCCTCCTAGTTTAGTTACACTACAACATGTAGCCTCGCTTTAAGCTCAGTTATTTCATAGTAAATGTAAGCGTAGACCTTTCCTGTGTTTAGTTTTGCGTTGAGTATAATGATGAGAATTAGGTCCCCTTACGATGCTTATGCTGCCTCGATGCTTTTGGATTTGGTGCGAAATACCACGAGGCGGGCCTGAACAAGTCGATCAAGGCCAAAGGAAGGTGGGACAGGAGGAGTGGGAGTGACGGTAAGCACGAGCCGCCAATCAGGGCTCGAGGGGAGTGGCTTGCTACTGCGGCAAAAGGCAGGGCTTGGAACATTCGATGCGGGCCAGGGCGTGGCGATATAACCCTGTGCCCGAAGCCCCCACCTCAGTTATGAGAAGGGAGGCAGACGAGTTATGAGGAGAGACGTGCTGTGACAAGTTACGAGAGTGAAAGCGCGCAGTTGTATTAATCGGGCTGTGAAAGACAGCCGTGCCGAACCACAGACGCGCGCATATTTTCCTGCCTGCCTGCTTTGCTGAGATACGCGCCACGAAGATTTTCCCACCTGCCTGCCTGTCTTCACCGGGGAACGTGCGGCGACCGCCAGAGGGCCACGCCAGGTGAGCTGTTCCTGGACGACCAAGGCCGGCGCGTTCAGCGCATGAAAATTTCTTCCTTCATCCTCCCTGTGAGTGTGCATGGGCACATTGTCTGGGTCATAAGCTAAGACTGCTTAAGACTGCCCTGTGTCTCTGCTTCTTCTACCCTTGTACATTGTGTAAATAATAATAATTAAATCTGTCATTCCTTTGATTCTACCGCTTTTGTCTCTCCATCATTGACTTAGCATGGAACGAATTATATCGCTCTGATCGGGTTCCAATAGCAAGGTAACAGCACGGACCACATGGTACGCCATCCGCTCGGGTGTACTCAAATTACGCGTGGTTCGTGCGAGACTCGATCCCCGCTCCCGCGGCGGCGTGGGTACTTAGGTACGTGCGAACATTGTCCCGAAATCCTGTCCCGTGTCTGACCAGAAGTGGCGACTCAGTCTCGTGGTTTCGAAGACCCAAGGAGAACAAGGGGCTTAATCTCCCCTTGGTAAGGGAACGGGCTTCGCACAAAACCGCAACAATATTATAAACCACAAACTCATATGATTAGCTTTTTAAACAGTCGCTGATGCCGTTTATAACATTAAACAAAGAAATTTGGAGGAATCCAGACATCTATGAGGTAAGTTTTACTTACAGAACTGAGCGAAGATCTACTGTAATCTATATACCCCACAAGGGTTGGAGGTGTGCTCATTTACCAAACAGCTAGCTAGCGCTTGCCAAGCCAGCCGTTCCTTAAGGGTTTTGAATGGAGTTTGAAGTACGAATGCTTAAACCACTTGACGATCTCTCCACAAGAAACTTGGTAAATGAACACACACCCAATGTTCTTGAGCCCCAATCATAGAGAGACTGTAATCTATATACCCCAAAGAGGAATGACCTTTCCTGCCGCTGTCGAAGTGAGCGGATGTTTACTCTGTAATGACATCATATACGTAATGATGTAGCATGATGGCCGGACACAAAACTGCCGCTACTTTAATATATATATATATATATATTTATATATATACTGTGTATATATATATATATATATATATATATATATATATATATACATATATATATGTATATATATATATATATATATATATATATATATATATATGTATAAGATATTGTCACGCGGACCCTTCGGTTAATGCCAGGGCTCGCGGATGGACCAAAAATGGCTTTACTTGGAGGCGACGACCGAACACGGATTTAACTATGCAACGCGGGAGGAAGAAGAAGTGAAGAGGAAGAAGCGGCGGGAGCGTGTACCTGTGGATGGCGGACGAACTCAAACAGACACGGGGTTAACAAGGAAGGAAAAATAATACAAGGGTTTATTCAATCAAGGTCGGGACAGGGAAACGCGACGATAAACCTAATTTCTAAATTGGGATCCCACACACCAGACTTCAGAAACGAACAAGGGATGAATTAACGAAAAGAACACGTTGTGTATTTGTGAGTGTGGTGCGTCTTAACTCGTCTGTAGTCTTGCGTCCGTTGACGTCCCATGCGGCCCTCTCCGTCCGCCTCTGAGCACCCCCAGGCCTCGCTCCAAGCACCACCAGGCCTCGCTCCAAGCACCACGCGTCCAACGCAGGCTAGCGGCTCCACACGAGGTCGATCTCCACACACGATCGGTCCGCCAAGTCCCAGTCAGCTCTCCCAAGATTTGGACGTGCCAGAGAGACAAAGGAATGTGCAAGAAGCAAGCGAACTCCACTCAACTCAAGAGAACTCCCAGAAGCAAGCCAGCGAACTCGGGCTAGGACTGGTCATAGAGTTTGGCACGCCCTCTTATAACCTTGCTGCGGTGACGTCAGCCTTGGCGCACCCCCCAATCAGTGCCCTCCACAGGCCTGGAGCGTGGTCATAGCACGTAGCATGTAGCGTGGTCATAGCACGTAGCGTGTAGCGTGATCATAGCACGTAGCGTGTAGCGTGGTCATAGCACATAGCGTGTAGCGTGGTCATAGCAAGTAGCGTGTAGCGTGGTCATAGCACGTAGCGTGTAGTGTGGTCATAGCACGTAGCGTGTAGCGTGGTCATAGCACGTAGCGTGTAGCGTGGTCATAGTAGGTAGCGTGTAGCGTGGTCATAGCTCGTGCTACCCGAGGCCTAACGGAGATGCAGCTGGCCGCGGCCCATGCGGCGGTGCCCTGAACTGGCCTCCCGCCTGCCCCCTTCCAAAGTCTTGTCATGGAAGGGAATTTAATTAATGCGTGCACTAAAGGGCCTAACTAAGTGTCTACAGGTGTGCATTGCCATAAGGGACAAAGGTTTGATGACCAGGTTGGACACACAGGGGCGTTATTCTTAATCCCTATACTATCTAACACTCGAACATCCTGGTATGTTCACATGTATACTCTTACCCGACAAACCGCCTAGACACACAGAACTTATTACAGGTAGATTCACTATCACCACAGTCGGATAGATCTATCTGGCTCTAGATATTGCGCTACCCCCAGACATAACAATATATATTTAACCTCCAGTAACGTTGCAGTCACTACAGAGGGATTAGTGTTACGATTAGATTTACTATAATCATAACGTTACGTTATTATTACGAAAAAAAAATTTTTTTTTTTTTTAAACCGAGGTGAATTCCTTACTTCCGCTATTACACCACTTCAATCCATCAACTTTCCTTTCAAGACATTGGGATTAAAGTGTTATGGTTATATTTACTATAATATTATTATTACTATGAAAACGATACTACCGAAACGATACCACTGTATTCAGAAACCTGGGTTTAATTTGTCGAAGCGGACGTTGAGTTATAACGCCTAAGGCCTATATGTACCATATTGTTGGAAGAGATGTAACGCCGATGCTTTTGATATTTCATGGTCATTTTAACAATCGGTTTGTTTGTGTTTCACACTGAATGAAAAGCGTAAAGGTAGAGCATGGCGATTGTGATATATGACAAGTTCGACAATAGTGTTGTGGATTTGAGAATTGTTGTGTTTTTTTTGTATTGTTGTAAGTGTAATGAATTGTTGTAAATATCACCCTCCGTGTTGTGTGTAAAGGTCAAAGGTCGTCCTCCTAGTTACTCCATATACATACACGTAGCCAATCATATACCCTCTTAAGTAGTTATCTCCTTATTCTATGTAGTTGAAGGCTCTGTTCCCACTAGTTGACACTGCATTGCACCAGATGGCATAAGGTAGCTCCCTTCCATTCCCAAAGCCCCCATTCCCAAAGCCTCCGTTGCCAACTGCATCGGGCGGTTTTCAGCATTTGCCGCCATTGGCCATGTGCTCCGTCTCGGGGAAGAAGGGCGTTGCCCTCCACTCGTCATGAGAAGGTGGAGCCCAGCGAGCCCCCACCAGCCAATCAGGGCTGGTGAGACACCATCACGGGCGTGGCGCGGCTTGATCGCTACGCGCCTTATAAAAGTGTGTGGGGAAGGATTGCGCGAGGAGATGCGTCAGAGCGAACCCGTCGCGCAACGCCCCCCACGAGAGAGAGGAGATACGAGAGATGAGCTTTGACTCCACCACGCAGCTTTGACTCCACCACGCAGCTTCGACCCGCTGCTACGCGGGAACCAGTTTGCAGTGGCATCGGTGGCCGTCGAGGTCCAGCCCGATGTCCCGTGTGGGATCAAGCTCCAGCCAGCGTCCAGCTGAACCTTCCTCTCCCTCCAGCCATCCACCTCCTGCCATTCCTGTCATCATCCCCCATGTAAGTGTGCTTGTAGTCTGTCTTTTGTCTCGTCCCTGGGTTTAAGTAAGACTGCAGTAGGTAAGCTAATATTTGCACTGTGTCCTTCTGGTTCTTCTGTCCTTCTGTATTTATTTTATTATCCTTCCTTCTCCTTGGTTTCTTTAATTGTGTACATATTAGTAATAAATCATATTTGTATTTCCTACCTTTGTTCTTCTTTCCTTTATATCCGTTTCGTCCTTGTCTTTTCCCTCATTGAATACCTGTGGCACGATTTGGCCAACGTTAAGGATCGGGTCAGTGCTTGTTAATAGTTCGTGCCGCGGTTGCTAAACCGCTCGGCAATTACCATCTGTCCGCGGTCGTGAACGGGGTTGCGCACCTACCTCTCCGGAGGGAGCTGTGCAGCGTCAGGGACCACGTCGGCCAGTCATAGACGAGGGGATTAATCCCCCCTCGATAAGGGGAACAGAGGCCGACGTTGGGTTCCGTAACAATATGTTCAACATGAACGGCATATAAATGAAAATGGCGGTGTTTGGAGAGTTAGCCGCAGCACCGCCGTAATGACATCAGACGTAAACACATCACCCTGTCATGTGACCAGATTCTCAGCTCTGATTGGTATACGTTTGAGGGGACATACATACATACATACATACATACAGACAGACAGACAAATGCTTTTCTAGACGGCTCTGCCCGATGGGCTACGCCGTAAAAAGAGTTGGACAGATTGGGAGTAGACAAAGAAGGTTCTTTGGAATTTGCCAAGAAGAGGTCAGCTCAACTGGGATGGAGAACGAATCATTATGAATGCCCAAGATGAAGGACACTACACTAATGGTTTAAATAAAATGGCGGGACTGAGTCAATCGGACGAGTGTACAGTAGGTTCTGCAAGGTAGAAACAGAAAGTATGAGCCACCTCCTATCAGGATGTAAAAAACTCATGTCAGAGCATCTGTACACCCAAAAACACAAGAAAGTATGTCAAGTAATCCACTGGCACATCTGTAAAAGTCTCAATATCCCAGTTCCAGAAAACTCATGGAAAAATGAACCAAAAGCAATCACTAAAATCAAAGACATAATAACGCTCTCGTATGACCTGATGATCCCATCGAGCGTGAACATAGAAAACAAAGTATTGCGAGCTGATATAGTACTGAGGTACAAAAAAATAAGGCATGGCTACTTGAGGTGTCAGTCCCTAGCGATTTTCGCCTAAACAACACAGAAATCAAGAAAATGACCAACTACCAAATCCTCACAAATGAAGTCAAAAGATCCTGGCAGCAGAAGAGCGTCGAAGTTGCACCAGTCATTACTTCAGCAACGGGAATGATAAAGAACACCCTTACAGATATATTAAAACATAGGGGCAATACCCCTGGTGCTCACCTGGTAGAATAAACAGTATACTGCACCGACTGAGGGTATTTCAAACCTATTTCAATGGTTGCTAGAAAACAGGGCACTCATACTAACATTATCATGAGACATTAAACAAACAAACAAACAAAAAATACCTATTTTGGGGGGCAACCAAAATAAACCCCATATATTTCCCCAACCCCATATACCTCCGAAGGTATCATTTTCCCCAACCCCATATACCTTCTAAGACTCCAATTTTTCTAATCCCTTGAACAAACATTGGTACATCATGGATGATTAAGGTTGTGGTGAAGTATAATAATTGATTGATTAATTGTGTAATTAAAATCTATATTATAATAGCCGTAGATGATTCTGTCTGTCTGTCTGTCTGTCTGTCTGTTGGGCGTCTGTCCGGGGTGTGGCTTACTCGGTTTGCAGAGTAGCTCCACCCATAGCTCCACCCATTCTGGGAGTGGCTTCATATAATTATAAACAAATATCCACCATTTTATTAACTCACATAGCTTTGAGGCCTGTTTTGTAGGCCCGTGGTGTCTTGCTCTCTCTCCCAGTTTTATTTCAAATCAAATTCGATATATCATTTCATTTTTCACAGTCGCTAACATAGTTTTAGACTCGGTTGAAAAAAAACGGGAAGAAAATCCAATGAAAGTTGCCGTTTATAGAACGAAATGAATTCTCAAACGCCTGTAACTTCAAGGCCATTGAGTCTCTCTCACGCCTTTATCTCCAATCTAACTCACCATATGATTTCATTTTTATCGATGGTTTTAGACTCGGTGTCAGCAATAATTGAGAACATTCCACACACGCGGGAAAATGCAGAGATATATTTTTAAAAATCGCGTCATGGTGTATCATACACCGCCCAACATGACACCGACGGCAACGTGTCGATATATATTAAAAATTCACTTTTGCTTTTCCGTTAAGATATATTACTTTTTCGTTTGATGACAGTCGTCACAAAAACGTCAACAATGATGCCGACATATATTTCTTCGTTTTTATTTCATTCAACATTATTATCCGGAAGTAAAATATGTTTCAGGAAATTACCGAGAGATATTTCTTCGTTTTTTAAAATTAGTTATGTGCGCATACACTTTAAATAGGTTTATTTGAAATCTTTAATTTTCCACAATATAATTTACTTGCCATTTATCATTTGATGATTACGAGACAAATCCTCTTGAGGATCGTGACAATTCATGCGCTGCGTGGAAACTTCTATTTCCAAAATGAATGAGACGATCGATGAAGAACGCAGACTTGAACAGGATGCAGCAAGAAAACGAATGAGACGGGCGAACGAGTCCATCGACGAACGTCAATGCAAACTTGCGGGGTCACCCGTGGGAATCCCACGGGCATGGATATGTGTGACATTTCGACATATTGAGTTAGATGCTGCACATTCATTTTTACAAAATGGTTACTGGCAAGTTATCAGATCCAGAAATGGTGTAATGAACACACTTTATTTACGCGCAAGCAAGAAAGCAAGACGGGCCGATTTCCGATTCCGACGGGCCGACGGGCGAGACGGGCCGATTTGGAGCAAGAAAAAGAACGAGACG
>NW_027616903.1:35000-115000 GCF_964187855.1 Myxine glutinosa | reverse complement strand
CACAAACTCGAACTATAAACCTGCCAAATGCTCATCAGCATGTCACAAACTCCAACTGTAAATGCCAAATGCTCATCAGCATGTCACAAACTCCAACTGTAAACCTGCCAAATGCTCATCAGCATGTCACAAACTCCAACTGTAAACCTGCCAAATGCTCATCAGCATGTCACAAACTCCAACTGTAAATGCCAAATGCTCATCAGCATGTCACAAACTCCAACTGTAAATGCCAAATGCTCATCAGCATGTCACAAACTCCAACTGTAAACCTGCCAAATGCTCATCAGCATGTCACAAACTCTAACTGTAAACCTGCCAAATGCTCATCAGCATGTCACAAACTCCAACTGTAAACCTGTCAAATGCTCATCAGCATGTCACAAACTCGAACTGCAAACCTGCCAAATGCTCATCAGCATGTCACAAACTCTAACTGCAAACCTGCCAAATGCTTATCAGCATGTCACAAACTCTAACTGCAAACCTGCCAAATGCTCATCAGCATGTCACAAACTCGAACTAGAAACCTGCCAAATGCTCATCAGCATGTCACAAACACCAACTGTAAATGCCAAATGCTCATCAGCATGTCACAAACTCCAACTGTAAACCTGCCAAATGCTCATCAGCATGTCACAAACTCCAACTGTAAACCTGCCAAATGCTCATCAGCATGTCACAAACTCGAACTGTAAACCTGCCAAATGCTCATCAGCATGTCACAAACTCCAAATGTAAATGCCAAATGCTCATCAGCATGTCACAAACTCCAACTGTAAATGCCAAATGCTCATCAGCATGTCACAAACTCCAACTGTAAACCTGTCAAATGCTCATCAGCATGTCACAAACTCTAACTGCAAACCTGCCAAATGCTCATCAGCATGTCACAAACTCTAATTGCAAACCTGCCAAATGCTTATCAGCATGTCACAAACTCTAACTGCAAACCTGCCAAATGCTCATCAGCATGTCACAAACTCTAACTGCAAACCTGCCAAATGCTTATCAGCATGTCACAAACTCCAACTGTAAACCTGTCAAATGCTCATCAGCATGTCACAAACTCCAACTGTAAACCTGTCAAATGCTCATCAGCATGTCACAAACTCCAACTGTAAACCTGCCAAATGCTCATCAGCATGTCACAAACACCAAGTGTAAACCTGCCAAATGCTCATCGGCATGTCACAAACTGCAAGTGTAAATCTGCCAAATGCTCATCAGCATGTCACAAACTCCAAGTGTAAACCTGCCAAAAGCTCATCAGCATGTCACAAACTCCAACTGTAAACCAGCCAAATGCTCATCAGCATGTCACAAACTCTAACTGTAAACCTGCCAAATGCTCATCAGCATGTCACAAACTCCAAGTGTAAACCTGCCAAATGCTCATCAGCATGTCACAAACTCCAACTGTAAACCAGCCAAATGCTCATCAGCATGTCACAAACTCTAACTGTAAACCTGCCAAATGCTCATCAGCATGTCACAAACTCCAACTGTAAACCTGCCAAATGCTCATCAGCATGTCACAAACTCCAAGTGTAAACCTGCCAAAAGCTCATCAGCATGTCACAAACTCCAACTGTAAACCAGCCAAATGCTCATCAGCATGTCACAAACTCTAACTGTAAACCTGCCAAATGCTCATCAGCATGTCACAAACTCCAACTGTAAACCTGCCAAATGCTCATCAGCATGTCACAAACTCCAAGTGTAAACCTGCCAAAAGCTCATCAGCATGTCACAAACTCCAACGGGAAACCAGCCAAATGCTCATCAGCATGTCACAAACTCTAACTGTAAACCTGCCGAAAGCTCATCAGCATGTCACAAACTCCAACTGTAAACCAGCCAAATGCTCATCGGCATGTCACAAACTGCAAGTGTAAACCTGCCAAATGCTCATCGGCATGTCACAAATTCTAACTGTATACCTGCCAAATGCTCACCAGCCTGTCACAAACTCCAAGTGTAAACCTGCCAAATGCTCATCAGCATGTCACAAACTCCAACTGTAAACCTGCCAAATGCTCATCAGCATGTCACAAACTCCAAGTGTAAACCTGCTGAAAGCTCATCAGCATGTCACAAACTCCAACTGTAAACCAGCCAAATGCTCATCGGCATGTCACAAACTGCAAGTGTAAACCTGCCAAATGCTCATCGGCATGTCACAAATTCTAACTGTATACCTGCCAAATGCTCATCAGCCTGTCACAAACTCCAAGTGTAAACCTGCCAAATGCTCATCAGCATGTCACAAACTCCAAGTGTAAACCTGCCAAATGCTCGTCAGCATGTCACAAACTCCAAGTGTAAACCGGCCAAAAGCTCATCAGCATGTCACAAACTCCAAGTGTAAACCTGCCAAATGCTCATCAGCATGTCACAAACTCCAAGTGTAAACCTGCCAAAAGCTCATCAGCATGTCACAAACTCCAACTGTAAACCAGCCAAATGCTCATCAGCATGTCACAAACTCTAACTGTAAACCTGCCAAATGCTCATCAGCATGTCACAAACTCCAACTGTAAACCTACCAAATGCTCATCAGCATGTCACAAACTCCAACTCTAAACCTGCCAAATGCTCATCAGCATGTCACAAACTCCAACTGTAAACCTGCCGAAAGCTCATCAGCATGTCACAAACTCCACCTGTAAACCAGCCAAATGCTCATCAGCATGTCACAAACTCCAAGTGTAAACCTGCCAAATGCTTATCAGCATGTCACAAACTCCAAGTGTAAACCTGCCAAAAGCTCATCAGCCTGTCACAAACTCCTACTGTAAACCTGCCAAATGCTCATCGGCATGTCACAAACTCCAAGTGTAAACCTGCCAAATGCTCATCAGCATGTCACAAACTCCAAGTGTAAACCTGCCAAATGCTCATCGGCATGTCACAAACTCCAAGTGTAAACCTGCCAAATGCTCATCAGCATGTCACAAACTCCAAGTGTAAACCTGCCAAATGCTCATCAGCATGTCACAAACTCCAAGTGTAAACCTGCCAAATGCTCATCAGCATGTCGAACAGATGTCTTTGAAACATGGAACGGCTCTTTGGTTTCATCTCACTGTTTATTTATATTTTAAGTTTCTGGCATACATATGATATCCACACAATAAACAATCTCCAGCAGAGTCTTTCTAATTAACTTGGAGACTGGCTTTTTTTTGTTAGACGAGACGAATCAGATTTTTTAAATAATTCGTTCACGGTGGAACTTTATAAAACACTTTGTCTTACTTACATTAGTCTGCAATCTTGCTGACTGTCTTTAAACAATTCCAGAACAAACTTTGTCGTGCTGCCCTGCATAAACCTTGAGGTCTTTCCAACTACAATCTTGGTACAGCTGCTCCAAATTTTGATGTTGAAAGTAACTGTACTAACTATATTTGGTGAGAATGTATTGTTGCGGTTGTGCCATAAAGGCACACCCCCTATAGTTAAATTGCACGACAACATGTAGCCTGCATTAGTTAGTTATGTCTTATTGAATGTAAAGATTAGCCCTTCCCATTGTGTAGTAAAAAAAGACCAAATATGCGTTGAGTTAGGCAGGTTGTCAAACCCTTGTGTGGCTGGGAGAAGCCATTTTTGATGTGCAGGAAGGCGTGGCCAGAAGCACAGGCCCACGTGACCAGTGACGAGCTGGGAACCCGTCACCATGCAGCAAACCTCAGCCAATGGGAGGCTGTGGAACATTTTGAGGGGCGTGGGCGGATCTGGTAAAAGCCCACGTGGATCGCAATTCACTCTCTCTTGCCTTTGGGACTGCTTCGAGGACACACCTGCGCTCTTGCCCCTTTCGCCATGCCCATGACGAGACCTCGCTTGCCTTTTCGTTTCTTCCACGACATTTGTTTGGCCTTTGTCATCTTCGAGCGTCTGCGCCGATCTTTTGTGCCATCTGGCTGACCTGCAAGCGTTGGCCTTTCAACACGTCTCACCTGGGCTGAAGTTGCCTGCCTGCGTGGCAGCTCGTCCCACCTGGGCTGAATTTACCTCATCCAGGCTGCACGTCTCACGATCGAACTACGAGCCATGCACACCAGTCCACATGGCCCATGGGCACCAGCGAGGAATCCCAGCACGTACATCGGTACGCCCTTAACCAGAGTGTCCTTTGTCCCCGAGTGTGTGTGTGTGTCAGAGTGTGAAGGTGCCAAGTAGGGGTTATTATTAGGTAATATTTGTTAAGGTAAATCTTCGTCTCTTTCTCTGTGCCTTCTGAATAAAAGGCTGTACATTTTGTTCTTACTTCCAACCTGTTCGGTACGTCTTTTCTCCATTGGCCTAGCATCATCCGGAACTGAATTTGGCTAGACATCGGTCCATAAATCCCGTGGGGGTAAGGCCGCTTTCCACACCGTGCAAAACCGCTCGGCATCCAAAAGGTGTGGGAAAGTGAGGGTTCGATCGCGTGGAGGGTTCGATCGCACGGAGGGTTCGGCACGGGCGTGCACCTTGACGTGTGCTCGGCACCTTGAATTTGGAACCCTCCCGGCCCAGTCGTCTCGCGATTGTAACAAATTGTTGTCAGGAGTGGGGATTCGTTCTCTTCTCCTCGACTGTAACAGTATATATAGGTCATTAGGTCAAGGTCATGTAAAAACGGTGAAGGGATAGCTCAGAGGTCATGATTTGAGTGTGTTTGATTGTCGCTCTGAATCTAAGCCTGACTATAAAATGTCATCCTGTTGCTTTGCAGGCAGAACTTTATGTCATTGAATATACCGTCCTTCCTAGGGGACTTTAAGCTGGTTGTCCTGTCTGCAGCATTCTCTGGTGTATATTAAAGGTCCTGCTGCCCCTTGCAAAAGACAGACGGCCATTGTGTACCCGTACCATGACTGAATTCTAAATTTCTGATCCTGATCTACTGCATCAGCAACATTGGCGGAGAAATTCTCAACTTCTGATCTGCTGCATCACCAGCATCACCATACCCCCCCCCCCCCCCCCGACCCCAAAATGATGCACACCAATATCTAGCTCCTTCAATAAGTAGCACATGGCTATCTGATGATCACATCATTTGCTGGAGGGGCGTGGCCGTGCTGCCCATGCAGTGCCCCATGTAGATTAGAGCAGGAATGATCGAATTAGACTAAGGTGCTGGCGATGGCTCGCCTACTCTTTGTGAAAGACACCGTGGAATCTTTAGCGTACACCAACTAATGTCGCAGATGGGACACCCAGTTTAACATCAATCCGAGGGACGGTGCACACATTGATGAATCACCCTGCCTGTGAAACACTGTGATGACAGTTTTAGGCTGAACTGCTGAGAGGTGAGTGTGCGTACTGTTACGCGCTCCTCCATGACCCCCTGGTCACGGTGTACCTCCGAGCCCCGAGAGGAGTCACAGCAGAAAAATGTGTTATTCTGTATGTCAAAGATCAATGGTGAAGCCACACCAATTGTTACTCACAAACAAGCATTGTATTAAGATCACACAAGAATAACAGTACAACAATAATATGAATCAAAAGTACAATCAATATCCTATGATGGTACCATCAGTTTTATAATATACACAAAGAATTAAGTTAAGCACCCCCCCCGTTTTTTTACAACCTCGCACATTACAAGTTTGTTGTCGTCAAAACAGTGTAATATACCCATGATATTGCTATATTTTCTGGAGAAGTGATATTATGGTCACATAAAAACATAACAATCATGCCGTTTTCTATATTTTATTCTGAATAATTTAAGGTGAAATTTTTTGGGAATTTTAGGCATATTTTCACCTCAATTTAAGTATGGAGCTATAGGTCCATCACGGACAGTGTGGATGACGTTTATGTTTTCTAACGTACAGTCATTGTTCTGAGAAGACCTCTAGCGATCTTTGCGTCAATAACGTGTGTAGGACCCACGTGATCGGATCACTACTCAACCCAACTCAACCCTACGAGTGCACTCATCTGCATTTCATCAATGGATAATTGCTAATGTCATACCAATCATTATTTGATCTCACATACCTTAGAATATATGCCAATGTATACATATACACAAAGAATATATATTAGGGGGTGCTTACCTTAATTCGTTGTGTAGGGGTGCTTAACTTAATTCTTTGTGTATATATAACTCACTGTGCTTCAAGTGAGTGAAACAAGAACATCCCCAATGTCTCTAATCCCCGGCTTCAAGCCAGAGTCGATGGGCTCCAGCGGTCGACAGATCAATGTCCAATCGTGACCAGAATCCCGTTGGGTTGGCAGGTACAGTCCCTCCTGCCAAAGCTGTGCAAAGGCGCCCTCCAGGCGACTGGGAAATCACACCCTCGGGTATGGACGTTCCGTGGCTCACAGTCGGCGACACGCAGACTTTCCACTCAAATCCACGTCACACACACACACCCCAGATCGACGTCTGAATGCGGTGAAAATGGTCGAAACGAGACGAAACCTTGAACGAAGCGCAAGTCCTGCGCGAATCAAAATGGCCGACGGCCCGGTCTCGTGGCGCAATGGCACGACGATGATGACGATGATTCTCTTCAGAATCCACCGCAAAACCTGACACGCAGGTTGATCTGTCACAGTGATAACAACTCTGTCGTAGGAATCCCTTTCCCGGGAAACCAAAAGTTCACTCGTGACTCTTGCTCGCCAATGTTTGCTCCAGACCGCAAGTAGCTCAGCTCCTTCTTGTCCGACTTCACTCGCTCCGCCTTTTCTCTTCTTCCTCGTCATCGTCCGGTTCCCGATCCGGTTTCCTGTTTCTTTTTAAGACTAACTTTTCCACCTTTTGAAAACAGTTCATACACAATAAACCTTTTGAAAACAATAATAGTACATGGAACCAAAAATGTTTCAAGTGGATGAAAACCACAACAATGGAAGTGACGAATCCGTAACACTTCCCCCTCTCAAGAAAGAAAGTTTGAACATAGTGAAAACTTTCTTTGCAGGCCAAAACTCTTTTAACAAACAAAAGTAAAACTCACACCCAAATCATCAATTCACGTGAGCAACAATAATTAATATTTCCCAAAAATAAAGCAACGAAACTTCCAAACAACCTACAGAAATTTCCAATGTTAGTTCACTCTGGACAAAGCATCAGCAACGACATTGTCCCTGCCGCCCTTTCCATGCTCAAATTCCAAGTTGACCTCCTGCAAAGCCAAACTCCATCGCATCAACCTCTGGTTTTTATTTTTCATTTTTTTGAATGAAGGTTAAGGGATTGTGATCAAAAACCCAAAGCAAAGCAAATCTATAGCACTCTTTGAAGGAGGCCGAGCTGAGAGCCAGGTTTCATCGTGGTTGGGTGGTGAGGCCTGGAAGTATTCACTACATGGACGCCTTTAGGAACATGGAGTTCACAGTTAATCCGTGTAGGAATCTTGGCTCGGCTGCTCCGCAGCATTCAGTGCTTCTAACTCTTCCTAACTTTCCTAATAATCACGGTTGGAGCGCTTGTCGCTGTAGTCACGTGAATAGCGGTCTCCTTCTCGGCCATTACCCTGATAATCATCCCTTCGGGAGCTGCTGTAACTCTTGGAGCCTCCGTAGTAATCACGCCTGCGGCCACCACCAAAACTACAACTCCCACTCCGGGAGCCATAGCCACTCCTGAAACTACCTCCACGTTTTCCTCCTCTGTAGCCCCCTCAACGCCCATGGCCTGCCTTCTCTACTGTTATGGTCCAACCATCCAAATCCTTGCCATTCAAATCATTTTCTGCACCGTTGGCGTCCTTTGGGTTTTCAAACGTGACAAAGCCAAACCCTCTCGATTTTCGCGTCTCCCTGTCTTTTATCAGCAACACGTCCAAGAGTGGTCCATATTTGCCGAAGACAGCGTCCAGAACATCTTCCTTTGTGTTGAAGTTCAGTCCACCTGCAAAGAGCTTGCCAACATTACCTCCATCCATGACTTGTGTGTGCTGACACTTAGTTTCAGGGTACTTGACAAGACGTGCCTGTGCAAATGGTGACGTCAGCACCTTCTCCTTCTCTTCAGAGCGCTTCCTACCCATAGCATGAGTCGCGGCACAGGATGGAAAGATACCCGGAATCTTCTGCTCTAACTGTGCGGTGTTATTTTCCATACTAGGCTTTTCAGCAAACATCGGATTACCCGAAACTTGACCACCGGCCAAATCATTCCCGATAACAAAAGAGATTCCCTCTACAGGAAGAGTGGCTTGTAAACCTACAGTGACCGGTCCTGACACCAAATCAGACTTTAAATGGATGACATGAAGTGGAGCTTTAACATAGCCACCAACCCCCTGTAAAAGAACACTAACACCAGTTGCCGTCTTCTCTGACAATGGCAAAATGCCTTCAAGCATCAAAGATTGATGTGCTCCTGTGTCCCTCAATACCCTAACAGGTCTCTGGTTAGTCAAGTCTCCATCCAGTGACACAAACCCCTCTGAAATAAAAGGTTTGTAACCCTCTTGAACAAGGTCATTCTGTGATGCCGTAACTTTGGCATGGGAACCTTCACAAGGCACTGTCCTCCAAGGACGATTTCTCGCATTTGCCAATGCATTCGGAGTTGTACTAGGCTGACTCCACTCCTGATTTTTCCTTTTCAGGGCATAACATTGGGACATCAAATGTCCAGGTTTCTTGCAAAAAGTGCAAGTAGGCCCGGAGGAAAAACTCGTGGTCTGCCTCGGGCCCCCCAGAAGATAAGTCTGTCTTGGAACTGTAGTCTTCTGATACCTAAAAGTCGCGGTATCAGATTTGTCCTCATAGTCATCTCTAGGCCGCCCCCATGAATATTCGTTCTCCGCACCGGATGTACCACAACTCCCCAGGCAAACTCTAGGCGGGAAGTTAGGTTTGTGGAACCCCATCCTGTGTGTCAAGGCATCGTCATCTGCCACGGTTGCTGCCTCATACAACTCTTGTACCTTCTTTTCCTCCAGATGTACTTTAATGTCCGCGTGGACACACTGTTTGAATTCCTCCACCAAGATCAATTGTCGCAACAGTTTGAAGTCTTTCCCAATCCCCTTCGAATCACACCACCGATCAAACATGGTTTCCTTCATTCTGGCAAACTCCACATGGGTCTCACTCTCCCTCTTCCTGGTATTCCGGAATTTCTGCCGTTAAGCTTCAGGGACCAATTCATAGGCTTTGAGAATGGTTTTCTTCACTATCTCATAATCTGCACATTGGTCAATCGGTAAAGCCGAATAGACATCTTGAGCTTTACCCACCAGAACACTTTGCACTAACATAGTCCAGGACCCCACAGGCCATTTTAGCATTTGAGCCACTTTCTCAAAGTGTAAAAAAAACTTGGCTACCTCCTTTTCATTGAAGGGTGGAACCAGCCTCACATGCTTACCAACATCCCAGGTGTTCTGACTAGTTGTCGAACCAGCCGGCATGGATGCTACTTCTCTCCGTTCTCCCATTAATTCCAGCTCCTTGAGTTTAACTTCCTTCTGATACTCCATGTCACGTTCCTTTAACTCCCTTTCGGCTCTCCTTTCCTCTGCTCTTTTCTCCTCGAGTTCTCGTTCCTGTTCTACTCTTTTTTCTGCGAGTTCTCTTTCAGCTCTCCTTTCCTCTGCTCTTCTCTCCTCGGCTTTCCATTCCAACTCTTTTAACCGTTCTTGGCTCTGCAGTTGCATCTCCATTTTCCGGAGCTCCACATTTTCTTTTTCCTCGGGTAACCAATCCAAGGCTACCTCTGTCCATGTTCCCTGTCCCACCAGAGATTCTACCACCAATGTCTGCATCTCTGCTTTCTTCATATGAGCTCGGACCTCCAAGTTAAAATGTCTGGCCAATATCAAGAGTTCCGATCTTTCTAACGCTAGGAACTGTGCCTCATTAGGGGACGCCGCAAACGTTTCTGCATCAAACACCATGGTGACTATCAGTAAACACCTGTTAACCTTCACACAAATTTCTTTTCCAATTCTTTGAAAAATTTGGGAATGTTAGAAAAATTCAAAATTTGGGAATTTTGGGAATGTTAGGGAATTCTATCCCAGACGAATGTTATCAGGGAATTGACTCCCAGACGAGGACCCCAATTTCAATTTGGGCCAATTTTGGACGAGTTCCCAATTTCTCGGACGAGCCCCCAATTTCTGTTACGCGCTCCTCCCCGACCCCCTGGTCACGGTGTACCTCGGAGCCCCGAGAGGAGTCACGGCAGAAAAATGTGTTATTCTGTATGTCAAAGATCAATGGTGAAGCCACACCAATTGTTACTCACAAACAAATATTGTATTAAGATCACACAAGAATAACAGTGCAACAATAATATGAATCAAAAGTACAATCAATATCCTATGATGGTACCATCACTTTTATAATATATAACTCACTGTGCTTCAAGTGAGTGAAACAAGAACATCCCCAATGTCTCTAATCCCCGGCTTCAAGCCAGAGTCGATCCGCTCCAGCGATCGACAGATCAATGTCCAATCGTGACCAGAATCCCGTTGGGTTGGCAGGTACAGTCCCTGCTGCCAAAGCTGTGCAAAGGCGCCCTCCAGGCGACTGGGAAATCACACCCTCGGGTATGGACGTTCCGTGGCTCACAGTCGGCGACACGCAGACTTTCCACTCAAAAGCCACGTCACACACACACACCCCAGATCGACGTCTGAATGCGGTGAAAATGGTCGAAACGAGACGAAACCTTGAATGAAGCGCAAGTCCTGCGCGAGACAAAATGGCCGACGGCCCGGTCTCGTGGCGCAACGGCACGACGATGATGACGTTGATTCTCTTCAGACTCCACCACAAAACCTGACATGCAGGTTGATCTGTCACAGCGATAACAACTCTGTCGCAGGAATCCCTTTCCCGGGAAACCAAAAGTTCCCTCGTGACTCTTGCTCGCCAACGTTCGCTCCAGACCGCAAGTAGCTCGGCTCCTTCTTGTCCGACTTCACTCGCTCCGCCTGCTTTTCTCTTCTTCCTCGTCGTCGTCCGGTTCCCGATCCGGTTTCCTGTTTCTTTTTAACACTAACTTTTCCACCTTTTGAAAACAGTGCATACACAAGAAACCTTTTGTAAACAATAATAGTACATGGAACCAAAAATGTTTCAAGTGGATGAAAACCACAACAATGGAAGTGACGAATCCGTAACAATACCTCGAGGCCATCCTGTCAGCCTGATGTCATAAATATACTGCTCAAAACAACTTGGGGCACACCTACATTTTCAATAGTTCGCACAAACGTTTATTGCATCAAATTAAAATACTGTCTTTCAAAAGTAAAGTGTTATGATGTGTTGTGTAATCAGTCATTTGTCAATTGTAGACATTGTGAAAAAGAAACTTTCATTTCCTCGTAGGTGTCCGGACAATATACAACTGCTAGAATTTTATAGGTTTGTCAAAAGTATATGATCGAATATTGGAATGCTCTGTTTGTGCCATGCATTGTGTTTGATATTGTAGTGAACATTATGACATATTTGGTTCTTTTAATTTGATATTAAAACGAAAACAACAACTTTGGTACCAATTTAGGAAAACAGTGAAAGTGTCAGAAAATCTCGTCCTGCGTGTGCATGTATAAGCTTGTAACGTTAGTAGGACACGCAATAGTACTTATCCCATTACAGACATGTACAACTACATAGCAGTGTCTGGAATGAGATTTTAAATTGAATACCCCCTAGACAATGGAATGTTTTCAAAACTTCCTACTTTAACTGCTCGTTCCTTTGGCCCTCTGTATTAGTCCATGAGCCAAACAAAATTGGAGTATCAAATATGGGGACCAAGTCCCATTATGATTTTTAGTTACACCCATTTATGATGTGTATGAAAATGAATGATGGACATTTCAAATGAGTATCTTAATGCCATTTTGGACGCCATCTTTAAAAATAGCTGCCATTTTCAATCACTAGGGCATGCCCGTACTATATCTATATCTAAAATTACATCCCCCCCTCTATTTACATGAAATGGTTTGGTCCATGAAATGTTTTGGTCCATTCGCAACGCCAAAGCGAACGGCGAACGCTTTACATGAAATGGTTTGGTGCATGAAATGTTTTGGTCCATTCGCAACGCCAAAGCGAACGGCGAACGGCTTGCGAGTACAGTGACAATCCCCCCGGGGTTTTTATTAGTTTTAAAACATAGTTTAGCGCCAACATAGTTTGCAAACGTGAAATAAATGAATACGCTCTCAAATGTGCCATCCGAGGCAGAGTGTGTCCGCCACGTTCGGCACACGCGATAGCTCGCTGCTCTCTGATTGGTTGAATCGTTTTTTGGACATAGCTCGGTAAGTAATTGTCCGATTAATATGAAACCTTGAAAAGGCACATCCTCGGGTCCCCAGCAATATACCTGGCAAGTTTCAAGTATATCGGACCCGTGGTTGTCGAGAAACAGCGGTCACAGACAAACAAACGTACAAACAAACAAACACACAGAGATTACTGGAATTATAGATAGATAGCCTAATTCATGCAAATCAAAACCATGGCTCTATGGTATGTTCTAGTTTTTGGATCTTAAAGTGGTAGTAAAGTTGTTCAGCATAAAGGACTGAGTATGCCATTACTCATTTAGACCTTCTTGATACATACTTGTCTAAAATATATGAAGAAATGTCTCGAAAAATACCGAAATTTTTGATTTGTTTGTCTATTATCTTATTATAATTCACCAAATGTCCGTTTGTCTGTCTGTCTGTCTGTCTGTCTGTCTGTTCCCAGGTACCACAAAAACGGCTGAACCGATCTCAACGAAATTTTAGGTGGGTAATCCTGAGACCCCCTGGAGTAAAATCTATCTATATAAAACACAGTTTGTGTGTGTGTGTGTGTGTGTGTGTGTGTGTGTGTGTGTGTGTGTGTGTAATGTTACCGATAGACTCCTAAACGGAGAGGTTCACGTACTTGATATTTGGCACAGACATGGCCATTGAGCCTGGGAAGAACATGGCCGACCTAAAAAAAATTATTTCATAATATTTTTTTACCATTTTTTTACCTCAGCGCATTTCAGCGAGGAATATTATGCACGGAATCTGACCGGTGGCAGAGCAGCGCGCTGATTCGCTCAGAGCGATCACGTGATGTTCCTTGCCGCCATTAACTCAATTACGCGTTCGCACGTATTTCAGAGCAAAAAGCGATTGCGTTTTTTCACATTTCAGCGAGGAACATTGCCATTCACACCACATAGGTTTTTTTTTTTCATCTTTAGATCCATATTTTTTTTCAGCGAGGAATATTATACACGGAATCTGAATCGGTGGCAGAGCAGCGTGCCGATTCGCTCATTCGCGCTCATTGATGACGATCACGATTACGTGATGACGTGATCACGAATGATGTTTGTGACGTGATCACGTGATGTTCCTTGCCGCCATAAACTCACAGCAAGTAGCATAGATTTTAGCATGATTAGCATTTAGCATGATTTAGCATGATTTAGCATAGATAGTAGCATGTTTCACATAGATTTTTTTTCAGCGAGGAATATTATACACGGCTTCTGACCGGTGGCAGAGCAGCGCGCTGATTCGCTCAGTGCGATCACGTGATGTTCCATCCCCGC
Organism: Myxine glutinosa; assembly: GCF_964187855.1. Lineage (NCBI taxonomy): Eukaryota > Metazoa > Chordata > Myxini > Myxiniformes > Myxinidae > Myxine > Myxine glutinosa. Next base: position 101,442 of record NW_027616903.1, on the reverse strand, counting down.
CGCCAGTTGGCTTCACTTTTCACGGAGTATGAGCATTCTATATATTTTCAATTCAGTGCGCCCGACTCGCTCACGTACTTGATTTGTGGCATAGACATGGCCATTGGGCCTTCACGGTGTAATTTGTGCGAGGCTTTTGTCCGAGGGAGCTTGAGTCGAGAGGGCGAATGTACGGGTTGGGAATGTACGGGTCTCCCTTCCCCCACCCGGCAACGCCGGTCCTGGAGGGTGTCACAGGATCGGTGAGTCTCCAAAATCCGCTTCGTGCTGTTGCGAAGATTCAGGACGATGTCGCGATTGTTGTGCTACTCTCCGACCATGAGAACTGCAACGTCATTGTTGACTGGCCGTCCCCTTCCCTCCCCCTTCCCCCTCCCCCCTCCGTCCTCCCCTCCCCCTCCCTTCCCCCTCCACCCTACCCCCTCCCCTTCTCCCCTCGCCCTCCCCCTCCCTTTTCCCCCTCCTCCTCCCTTTTCCCCCTCCCCCTCCCTTTTCCCCCTCCCCATCCCTTTTCCCCCTCCCTTTTCACCCTCCCCCACCCCCTCCCATCCCTCACCCTCCCCATCCCCCCCTCTTCTCCACTCTCCCCCTCCCCCTCTTCGCCCCTCCCCCCCGTTCCCCTCCCCTCCCCTCCCCCCCGTTCCCCTCCCCTCCCCTCCCCCCCGTTCCCTTCCCCTCCCCTCCCCCGCCCGGCAATGCCGGGTACTTCTGCTAGTAGGTTATATTGTTTTTACAATTTTTTTTCCAATTTTTCAATTTTTTCCAATTTCTAATTTTTCTAATTTTCCAATTTTCCAGTTTTCCAGGTTTTCCAAACACGATGGAATAATATTTACCGATATGAAGTGATGTGGCTTTTATTGAAATTCTACAAATACTGTTTAGATTTTGATGATTTGCGTGTGATATGATTTAACGGATGTTTATATGAATCGTTTAAAATAAAAAAAAGCCTTCAATTTCTGATATTTTGCCTTTTCATTTGGGCCTCCGATTTGAAGCCCCGCCCATACGGCGGGTATCGTTGATAGTTGTTATAATTGCACTATATATATTTTTTGTCATATAAATGTACAATTTCACCATTTTTATGAAAATCTACACATAATTCGACCCATATGTGCTTCCATCATTCATTTGTGCTGCAGTTGTAGGTGGTTTGAATTTCAAAACAAAACCTGGTTTAACTTGATATGGGGCCTGCAAAACTGTAAAAATGCCCTCCAGTACGTTGTGCTTTGCTCTCAAGCCAAACCAGCTAGTGCAATTTCTATGAAATGGTAGGAAAATATGGAAAGTTATATGTTCCACTCAATTGCTATGTCTAGCCTCTTCGAACCTAACGTCCATGCTGAATGAAATCTGAACAAAGGTGTAGCCTGCCGGTATCGATGTAACATACACTGATAAAAAATTGCCAATTTGTTTACATGTTTTGACATTAATCATCTTCATTATCACAATCACTGTCACAATCACTGGGAGTCCTGTTCAATATCATCACTGTCATCATCAACATATTCTTATGCTATGTTGGAGCAACAGTTTACATGCAGCAGTGCACTTTGGCCCGTCAATCATGTAAAAACAGTCCAACTGGTGGCAACACTTACATTAGATGAGACTTAGCACGACATCTGGAGCTGGCAAGCCAGTCATCCACTGTTTAATTCTAGGCCATGACCTTGTGATGGCTTGGGGATGTCTGGAAAGCAATCTAGGCTGCACCTCCAGATAGCAGCTTGGTAACTTGCATGAAGTGTGTGCTGCAGCAGTGTGTTCGCCATGGTGGGAGTTGTCCAGATTCGACTTCGCCCTTTCTTGCACAGAACATATTATAGTGCAAATCGTTTGCGCTACATATCTTTGTGTTTTAGGGTAAAGCTGACATGTGAACAATTTTTATCTTGTGTTTGTCATAGAAACCTTCACCTTTTTGAAGGTGCTTCTCCTGAAATATCTGGTAAGCCTCCTTTCCTTTCTGCAATGCATGTAGTCGGTGACGTGAAACTTTGTGGTGGCAGCTACTCAAGTTGAGATACTGACAAGATCTGAAGAGTCATGGCCAAATTGATTTCTCCAGTCGTTCTCCAGTAAGTCAACAATTGCTCTAACATCTGAATAATCTTTCTGGATGCGAAGATTCCTGAGGTCAAAATGATTGAATTGAGTCTGGTCCTGGACGATTGCCTCATAGCAGCAGCACGATATTCTGCTATGAGATAGTAGCGTGATATTGTCCCCAAACTAACTCCTCCACCAAGTTTTGTCATAAGTCGTCCATAACATTTTGGAATAACATATTATATTGTTACGTTTGTGGGGTGGTAGGCAATACTTTAGTCCAGGTAGAATTGCCTAGGTAGTGTGCTCCGACTGTCGTGAAGAAGAAGAACCCTCATTTATCATAAGTAGGGATCCGGTAGACCGTATGTCGTGTAAGTGCGTATCTTCGTTCCCATCACGAGGGGTGGGGTCATGTTAATTAGTTAGGGATTATGGGTAATTAATCCCCTGTATGTAATGGCCTCTGTTATTTTTCCTCTGTTCCCCATGACACATGCAGCACACACACATAGCAAGAAATCGCGCATTTATAACACTAAATAAAAGCAACCAGAACAAGACATTCAACTACTGCTGGTGCCGCAGCCGTCACATCGCAACACAAGCAGGCAGGTCCAGGAGGCCATGCCCCAAAGAAGAGTAATTGGTCCAGGATTGATTGGCACAAGGACTGCTAAGATGGGACTATGGGATTGGTGGAGAAGCCCCGATTGACGTCAGAGCCTTGAGTATAAAAGAACACTCTCCCCAACATTTTCTCTCTCGCTTCTGGACTTCTCTTGCCTCTTCTGGCTTTGGTGGTGAACGGTCACGATTTCATATCTCACTCTACTGGGGATTTCACGGCAAGCGGTTGGAGTTCATAGCACTCCTGCGCGAGGGGAATTCATTGAAACTATCTCATAGCAGAACATCGTGCTGCTGCTATGAGGCAATCGTCCAGGACCAGACTCAATTCAATCATCTTGACCTCAGGGATCTTCGCATCCAGAAAGATCATTCAGATGTTAGAGCAATTGTTGGCTTACTGGAGAACGACTGGACAAATCAATTTGGCCATCATTCTTTAGATCTTGCCAGTATCTCAACTTGAGTAGCTGCCACCCCAAAGTTTCAAGTCACCGAGTACATGCATTGCAGAAAGGAAAGGAGGCTTACCAGATATTTCAGGAGCAGCACCTTCAAAAAGGTGAATTGATTTATTGAGCGGGGGCGAGTGGAAATGGCATGGCCTGCTGACTTCACGCTCGGCGGCGAGAGACGCGGACTGCAAAGGAGGCCTAGTTCTCGCTCACGGCAGCTCAGCCTGCGGTTCCGGTGCAAGGACGTAGAGGCCTGTGACGAACCAGGATGATTCCTGACGAGGTTCACGAGCAGCTCGGAGCTAAGTGCCCACAAAAATAACGCATTTATTTTCACAGTTATATTTTCCTTTGGCTGTATTCGGGTCTGTATGTGGACGTCCCATCTATATATATAAAACACAGTTTGTGTGTGTGTGTGTGTGTGTGTGTAATGTTACCGATAGACTCCTAAACGGAGAGGTTCACGTACTTGATATTTGGCACAGACATGGCCATTGAGCCTGGGAAGAACATGGCCGACCTAAAAAAAATTATTTCATAATATTTTTTTACCATTTTTTTACCTCAGCGCATTTCAGCGAGGAATATTATGCACGGAATCTGACCGGTGGCAGAGCAGCGCGCTGATTCGCTCAGAGCGATCACGTGATGTTCCTTGCTGCCATTAACTCAGTTACGCGTTCGCACGTATTTCAGAGCAAAAAGCAATTGCGTTTTTTCACATTTCAGCGAGGAACATTGCCATTCACACCACATAGGTTTTTTTTTTTTCATCTTTAGATCCATATTTTTTTTCAGCGAGGAATATTATACACGGAATCTGAATCGGTGGCAGAGCAGCGCGCTGATTCGCTCATTCACGCTCATTGATGACGATCACGATTACGTGATGACGTGATCACGAATGATGTTCGTGACGCGATCACGTGATGTTCCTTGCCACCATAAACTCACAGCAAGTAGCATAGATTTTAGCATGATTAGCATTTAGCATGATTTAGCATGATTTAGCATAGATAGTAGCATGTTTCACATAGATTTTTTTTCAGCGAGGAATATTATACACGGATTCTGACCGGTGGCAGAGCAGCGCGCTGATTCGCTCAGTGCGATCACGTGATGTTCCATCCCCGCCGCCAGTTGGCTTCACTTTTCACAGAGTATGAGCATTCTATATATTTTCAATTCAGTGCGCCCGACTCGCTCACGTACTTGATTTGTGGCATAGACATGGCCATTGGGCCTTCACGGTGTAATTTGTGCGAGGCTTTTGTCCGAGGGAGCTTGAGTCGAGAGGGCGAATGTACGGGTCTCCCTTCCCCCACCCGGCAACGCCGGTCCTGGAGGGTGTCACAGGATCGGTGAGTCTCCAAAATCCGCTTCGTGCTGTTGCGAAGATTCAGGACGATGTCGCGATTGTTGTGCTGCTCTCCGACCATGAGAACTGCAACGTCATTGTTGACTGGCCCTCCCCTTCCCTCCCCCTTCCCCCTCCCCCCTCCGTCCTCCCCTCCCCCTCCCTTCCCACTCCACCCTACCCCTCCCCTTCTCCCGTCGCCCTCCCCCTCCCTTTTCCCCCTCCCCCTCCCTTTTCCCCCCTCCCCATCCCTTTTCCCCCTCCCCCTCCCTTTTCACCCCCCCCCTCTCCCCCTCCCCCTCCCCTCCCCCCCTCCCCCTAGTGTCAGATGTGCTTATATCTTCTTATCATCTTTATTTATTGGACATGCTACAGACGTAAATGAACACTCGTTTTTCTCTGCACGCATTGCACATCACATGCAGCAAATTTCACCTCCCTGTGCCTTCTATTTATTGTGATTAAAAAAATACCGCTTCTGTACACTGGGTGTCCACTGGGTCCTCAGGGTCTTTAAGGGTCTCCGCGGTCTTTTCAGTCTTTTGGATTGTTTGGCTGTTTGGAGTCTTTGGGGTATTTAAGGGTCTTTTGGGTATTTTGGGTCTTTGGGGTCTTTTCGATGCTTTCAGTAACCAGGATCTTTTGGGTCATTGGGGTCTTTTTGATCTTCATGGTCTTTTTGATCTTTTCGGTTTTCGGGGTATTTAAAGGTTTTTGGGGTATTTAAAGGTGTTTGGGGTATTTTGGGTCTTCGTGGCCTTTTGGGTCTTCAGGGTCTTTTGGGTCTTCAGGGTATTTTGGGTGTTTTGGGGTCCATTGGGTCTTTTCTGTCTTTTGGATATTTTGGGTTCTTGGCGTCTTTTGGGTCCTCAGAGTCTTTTCGGTCTTTTAAACGGTGGACAAACAGTTGTGTTCAAAGATTGCTCATTAAACACCCACCCCCCTCCCACTCAAATACATCCTAAAGCACTATTCAAAGCCTTTAAAACCTAACCTTATGAAGGCAGACACACACACACACACACACACACACACACACACACACACACACACACACACACACACACACACACACACACAGTGTTCTATATGGTATATAAGTAGATGATAAATGTTGTTCCTGGGACAAACCCATTTAACATGGGAAATCCCTATCTAATGTCGTTTACCCCCCTGTCTTTTCCCACTTTTGGAAAACACCCCTATTAATCCAAAAGACTCTATGAGCCTTTTGGCCTTTTGAACCATGAGCTTATTGGCCTTATGAGCCAATTAATCTACTTGGGCTAATACATAATGAAGATATTTTAATTGAGCTAGGGCTGAATGGTAAACCCATCTTGATGTACCAGGCTGAACACTAACAGCTTGGAACCAATCCTTCATTGAACCTCCAAATCTCCATTCACTTACATGTAAATTTTCCTCTCACCATCACTTTTCTTCATTTCCCCTTAACACCTCTATTCCTTCCCCCCTTGGTCTTATGGGCCTTTTACTCTTACTATCAATGATCATTGTTGTTTAGTAGACCAATCAAACAATGATCCTACGAATATTTGCTCCCTCTCACCCCCCTTGAGGACCTATGATCCTTCTAACCTTATGGACCTATGATCCTTCTTCTACTATTGACACTGAGCCTTATACATATCATCTGGTAGATCATCGAGTAGACCACTCAAACAATGATCCTACAAATATTTTTTTATGCGTAGGAAATAATTTAATTCTCCTACAACTCTCTTCACCATCTAATATATTAACAAAGTATATGTTTGAGTTTGGTTCTTTATCAAGATATTTTAACTGAGCTAAAATAAAATGATAAACCTCCCTCAATGTCCTTATCTGAGCACCTCCTGTGCCACACACTTTTTGGTAGGCTCTGCCCACTTTTTGTTAAGCTCCGTCCACTTTTTGGTAAGCCCCACCCACTTTTTGTTAAGCCACGACCACTTTTTACTAAGCCCCGCCCACTTTTGCTAAGCTCCGCCCACTTTTGCTAGGCCATTACAATTACATCATTTGTAAGACATTACATCATTTTCAGGGAATTTCCATCACATCATTTCCAGTTAAGACACGCCCAGGTTTGCCCAGGGAATTTCCACAGGAAATGACACACACCCAGCCCTTCTTATAAAAGGCACCAACCACACAGGCTTTTTCAAACACGCTTTCTGCTTCACTTGAGAATGGACTACTATGCCGAAATGGAATGGGATAACTTTGCTATTCCTTGGAGTCCTACTACCTGTGTAGAACTCAACCTTCAGATTGATGAACTGGACTTGAACCTCTTATCAATGGAGGTAAGTTTGTTTATTTATTTATTTATTTATTTAATTATTTATTTTATTTAATTTTTTATTTATTTTATTTTTTTTAGATGAGACTCGTGTAAGAGTTAACAAAGTTTATTTTAATATTCATAGAGCTTGATTTATACAAATAAAAATTTTGTATTAAATTAATACATTGTTATTTTCTTTCACAGGAAATTGTATCTGAGATACGAAATGAAAATTCTGCTTTTAACACAACTTGGGATGAAGTTATTTTTTTGTTTGAAGACATTTTGAACAACCAAGACCCCCAGAACGAGTTCTACCTTGATGACCCAGCCAAAGAGTTATACCTTGGAGATCCACAAAATCCTGAAAAAGAGTTTTACCATGATGATACTTGTTGTGAATTATCAAAACAAAACCCAATGAACAAGTTCTACCTTGATGAGCCAGAATACAAGTCATACATTGGAGACCCACAAATTTCTGAAAATTGGGAAAGGGGGGTTCTCCCTGATGGTCTGCAGTTATACTATGTGAGACACATCATAGAAACCATAAAAAATTGTGAAACGGGAATTCTCCCTGATGGTCCGCAGTTATACTATGTGAGACACATCACAGAAACCCTAAAAGATTGGGCAAGGAGAGTTCTCCCTGATGGTCCGCAGTTATACTATGTGAGACTTATCACGGAAACCCTCAATATTTCTGAAAATTGTGGTTTTACCTTGGAGACTTGGAAAGATGGTTATATTTTTGGAGACTCGGAATGGGGGTTTTGTTTTGATGACTCGGAATGTGATACCTATCTTGGAGACTCAACAGGAATGTGGTTATACCTTGGGAACTTGGAAAGTTGGTTTTATTTTGGAGACTCTACCTGTGGGGTCCATCTTGGAGACTCTTTGCATTCTAAAGCAATGAACAATGTTCTTTGTTTAACGACGCTTGATTTAAGCAATATCAAGAAAGTTCGAGGAAGAAAATGCTGGAAAATTCTTTCTTCCCATTTCTACTTCTTCAAACTTGAAAGCCTTGAAAGACAGAATTGGAAGAAGAGGAAAAAAAATAAATGACATACGTATTTAAAAAAGAAGGAAAAAAAAGATTATGTTAGGGTTAGGGTGGGATTTTGAATGTGAGGGTTAGGGATGGGGTTGGGTTAGGGATGGGGTTGGGTTAGGGTGGGATTTTGAATGTGAGGGTTAGGGTTGGGGTTAGGTTAGGGATGGGGTTGGGTTAGGGTTGGGATTTTGAATGTGAGGGTTAGGGATGGGTTGGGTTAGGGATGGGGTTGGGCTAGGGATGGGGTTGGGTTAGGGATGGGGTTGGGTTAGGGTTGGGGTGGGGGTGGGGTTGGGTTGGGGATGGGGTTGGGTTAGGGATGGGGTTGGGTTGGGGATGGGGTTGGGATGGGGTTGCGTTAGGGATGGGGTTGGGTTAGGGATGGGGTTGGGTTAGGGATGGGGTTGGGCTAGGGTTGGAGTTGGGTTAGGGATGGGGTTGGGTTAGGGATGGGGTTGGGTTAGGGATGGGGTTGGGTTAGGGATGGGGTTGGGTTAGGGATGGGGTTGGGTTAGGGATGGGGTTGGGTTAGGGATGGGGTTGGGTTAGGGTTTGTATATTATTATGACTCACTCACACATACACACACACACAAAAGTTAAGCCCCAACTGAAAAGTTGAGGGATTCTGTGTTTGGGGTTCGCAGATCTCAAGAACGTATCCCCATTGTACACACAAAAGTTAAGCCCCAACTGAAAAGTTGAGGGATTCTGTGTTTGGGGTTCACAGATCTCAAGAACGTATCCCCATTGTACACACACACAAAAGTTAAGCCCCAACTGAAAAGTTGAGGGATTCTGTGTTTGAGGTTCACAGATCTCAAAAACGTATCCCCATTGTACACACACACAAAAGTTAAGCCCCAACTGAAAAGTTGAGGGATTCTGTGTTTGGGGTTCACAGATCTCAAGAACGTATCCCCATTGTACACACACACACAAAAGTTAAGCCCCAACTGAAAAGTTGAGGGATTCTGTGTTTGGGGTTCACAGATCTCAAGAACGTATCCCCATTGTACACACACACAAAAGTTAAGCCCCAACTGAAAAGTTGAGGGATTCTGTGTTTGGGGTTCACAGATCTCAAGAACGTGTCCCCATAACATTTTATTTATTTATTTATTATTTCAAGGGTATTATCTGCTTACTTGTGTTTTTTGTAATTCTTGCGAGTAAAATGAACCCAAGATTTCTTCTCCATTTAAATCATATAATTTGTAGGTCCAAGGGACTGTATCCATTACATCAATGATTTTAAATAATTCACGAGTCCATTTTTGTGTATAACCTTTCTCAAAATGACTTTTCCATTTGTATATTCTTACAATATCACCAACTTTAAACTTGGGCTTTCTCAAATTAATCTCCTTTTCATATTCTAATTTTGTAAATGTTTCCGATGGTTTTGATTTTGTTGATGAATGAACTGTATTATTGTAATTATCTACAATATCCTGAATTAAATACACCCATTTTTGAGAACCGAGTTGTGTGAATTTTTTATATAGTCTCTCTTTCAAAGTATGATTAAAACGCTCAATAACAACTGCTTTTCCTTCATTAAAGGTGCTGTATAATTTAATACCCTCCACATTTTAGAAATTTCATAAATATTTTGTAATAGAACTCTGTTCCCTCGTCAGTCCATAACTTCTTTGGTTTTCTTTTATCCCTATCAAATATTAGCTTACAGGCTAACATTAAAGTATCACCTCTCTTGTTTTTCAAAGGAACAACCCAGGCAAATCTACTCCTCAAATCAATAACGGTTAAAGCATACCTGTATCCCTTATCATTATTTAGTTCGATTAAATCAGCGGACCATATGTGGTCAGTGTATTTAGAATAAACTTTCCTTCTTTTAAACTTTGTGATTATAGGTTTATGTAATTCATTAGCCAAAAGCTCCTCAGTCTTGATAACATCATTGGAGTTTAATAGTTTTTTGGGGAATAACCAAGACCAAGTTTCAATTTAACACTTATCATTTTTTTCACAATAAATCTATCAAATTTCTCTCTCAATGCAGGATTTTGTATCAAGGACAAATTATACAACATTTCTCTGTCTGCTTCATGTTTTTCATCCAATGTAGTGGTATTCCCATAAGCAATATCATGCTTCATACACACTTCATCAACCCGATTTATAGGTTTAGACCAAGGTTTAGGATTGTCAGCCTCATCTAATCTTTTATCCAGGTTTGTTACAGGACCACAGAAAGAATACCCTGGAAGGTGTAATTCCCCCGGAATTCCAGTTGTTGTAAATTTACTTCCTGACAGAAACTTTTGTATGTCTCATCCACTTTTAGGAGAGATGAATTGGCACTTTTTAGAGCCACACACTTGACATATTCCTTTTTGATAAACTCCATTATTTTTAGCTTTAACATAAGAGATATTTTTAGATTTAGTTTTCTTTTTACATTTGAGACAATAACTCATTTATTTATCAGAAAAAGTCCGACAGAGTATCAAAACCTTTTTGGTTTTCAACATATACATTTCTATCTTAATTTTTAAAACATAAAGAATCCTTAGGAATGTCTTCACTCTCTCCTCCATTTATTTACAAATAAAAACCAACTTCTTGGAATTTCATCAACTATGAAAAACCAAGTCAATAACACCAACATCATCAACTATATGACCTTTGTCTTCTTCATGTAAATCTCCTCGCTGAACTCATCTCAACCATTTTTAAAATCATTATCTTAGTAAGAGTCGTTAATTCTTTATTTTCCTCTTCGGTGCGTTGAAATTGATTTATTTGCTGTAATACACTCAATCTTTTACGAATCTCACTGATTTCCATCTTTTTCTATTTTTCCTCCCTCTCTCTTTGCTCCCTTTCCTCCCTCTCCTCCTTCTCCTTTTTCTCCCTCTCCTCCTTCTCCTTTTTCTCCCTCTCTTCCTTCTCTCTTTTCTCCATTTCCTCCCTCTCCTTTTTCTCCCTCTCCTCCTTCTCCTTTTTCTCCCTTTCCTCCTTCTCCTTTTTCTCCCTTTCCTCCTCCTCCTTTTTCTCCCTTTTCTCCTTCTCATTTTTCTCTCTTTCCTCCTTCTCTTCTTCAACTCCTTCCTCATCCCTTGCTACCCTTGAGTTTGAGCCCCAAATAATATTATACATATACTCATCTAGATTTTGAGATATTCTTGTATCTATAATTATTTTTCTCATAATAGGATACCAATAAGATTTGTTGATGATTTCTAAAAGAGTTTTATATTTCATAACTTTGAGAAGTTCATTTTTATTTAATATTTTAAACAAGTCTCTATTTGTGGGTTTAGCAATATCAGTATAAGGCCAGTTTTTTATGACAAAATTCCCATGTATATGCTCCAAATCATAAGGTATGTAATACCGAGCACCCTTTTCTTGTAGGTATCCTTGAATACAAAAATTATAATTCTCTTGTAGTCTTCTTCCTGCCATTTATGTATCAGAAATATATGTGAGATTAATATTATGACAGGTAATACCACCCCATCTTCCCACTACCAAATCGGTTTGTATTCCTCGGCTTTCTATCCTTATCTCATTCCCTTCCTTCTTTGTCATGCTAACCATCGCTATACTATCATATATTTTTCTTTTCTTAAAATCATGTATTTGTTGTTTATGCACATGCACATAAATCCTTATCCTCGCCAAGCGGATAATATTCTTCTTTACGAGACTGATTCAAATCATGTAGGTCTTCTAAGTTTATTGAAAAATACCAATTATACCCTAAATCAGGCATATCATACCCCCATTTATTAATTCGCATATTAACTATATGTCCTTCTTTATAAAATTCAATTGTAAGCAGGTAGTTAAATTCAATGAGGAAAGGTGTATGGTCAGTATAACCAGGTGTTGTGGTTGTAAATTTTACTTGTTTAACAAAACGTGCTGTTTTCTTTAAAAATATATATTGTGATAAATCACTGAATATAATTAAGTCATTCGCATCTGTAGGGTTTGGATAATTGATTAATTTATAAGTATTCTTCATATTAATATTTTTACTTATACTATATTTTTGTCGTTCAGCCTGTGCCTTTGTATAATAATTTGATAAATCAATATCCTGAGAGGATTCTCCAAAGATAGAACCATCTTTTCCAACATGTCATTTATATTAGATTAAAAATGATATCATAAAAATTTTCATTATTGTTGAGTTGAAATAATACATATAAACATAATTGACCACAACATTTGGAATTAATTTCTTGAACTTGAAATGTTTGATAAACACCATTCTGTAAGAATTGTATTACTTCAACAGGTGGTGGCATACCATAACTATCAAAATAATATTTATCCTGACTATTATGAATACAAACCCAATGAGAACCATTCTGTGTGTCTAAATTCATAATAATATTCTTTGTATTCTTATTTATATGTATTAATTCATCTCTCATACAAATAACCACATTATCAATTTTTAGTGTTTTACAATACTTAGCTAGTTCTATATTTGACGTTGTATTCTTTCCAAATTGTTTAAACCATTTATCCATTTATTTATGAGAAAGATACAATCCATTACCCCGTTTAGTTAGTTTAACACCCGCTTGAGCGATAGAGGAAAGCATATCTCCAACCAACAATCTAGCTTTATCAGGTAGACTTTCAAGTTTTTGAGCAAAATCTACAATTACACCACTTCCACTAATTTGTTTCTCCAACTCCTTGTTATGTCTTTCCAATTCTTTTTGAGCTTTTAGTTGTGCCTTCCTTTCGTTAGCAGTTTTTACCGCTGCTGAAATACCACCAGTCAATGCTCCCGCCACACTTAAACCAGCAAATAAAGGAATTAGAAACGGGAGAAATCCTCCTCTTGACTCGTCTATTGAATATTTCTTTAACATAGGTTTTGTCATTTTAATTTTGAGTGAACCAGTATCATTTAGTGTTTTTACTTGTGTGTGTGTGAGTAAAACATCAATTCTTACAGCTCCTTTTCTTTGAATTGTATTAACATTAATAATACAAGGCTTTTGATTTTGAATACAAGATGTTAATTTATTAAGATTGATTTGATTAACATATACCCCTACCATTTATTTATGAGAAAAAACCTATGTGATATTAATCATAACACCATTATCTGTATTAATCTGTAATTCTGTTTCTTCCAAAAGCAAACAATATGTATTAACCTCTTCACTCTCCCCTCTTTCAATGTATAGAGAAGTGTCCACTCTATTAGACTTTATAGTTTCTTTTTGAGAACTCAGGTCAATTGTGTAGATTGTATAAAGTTTTTGAAACGCAACCATATCCAAAATAGGGTTATTATTACCATTACTTTCACACACCTTTTGGTAAGACTTGTAGGCTTCCGCATAATCATTTTTTTCCCAATCAATTTCAAATCTATCTCGCGGATAAAATGTTCCATCAAGAGAAACCCGAAGTTGTTTCACCTTAGCATTATCACTCAGCGCATTATTCTTATTAGTACCATCCTCTCCATCTGGTTTTTTAAAAATGAGCCAGAGGTATCGTGGCTTTCCTTGAAGAACACCTAAATTCCAAGTGTAGGTAGTGTGTTCCAGTTTAACGTGTTGACATCTTCTTTTAAGGTATGATACATTTAGCGGGGTCTTTGAGTTAAGTCTTTTATTTAACATCTCTTCCGTTTTAAGATTAGGAGTATATTCACTGATATACCAACACAAATCATTAATAACAAATTTATTATTGTCGCCAAAAGCATTTTCAGCCCCAAAAAGCAACCTATTTACATTATCATTCCTTTGTAGTTGAAATCTAATTTTAAGACCATACAAAACTTTATCATAATCACAAAATCCAAATATACCTATCAGAGGTACCGCTACGGTAAAACTATTCTCTACTTTTGTTTCATCATTATACATTGACTTCCTTTGACTATAACCAGGGTCAGCATTTGTTCCCGTTGACATATCAGGAATAAAACCTTCAACAGCTCCCTTACCCATTCTATCACTAAACGAATATAGTGTAAATTTCATCATTTCAGATGTAGCAGAGACATAATCAACCGCTTCAACCTCTTGTGTTCCAATATACAGGCGAACACTATCAAACATTTTCCAGAAGAAATCATTTATGAGTGTAGCATTAGTGTTATTCGCAGCCTTAGTGAATTTAAATTTACACAGCAAGAAACTATCAGCGAGATTCAAGTAAGTTTGTTGATTATTTATTTCAAACCTTTTTGTTCCATTTGAATTCCAGTCTGTTCCTGTTATAGCATTTACCTTAAAATAGTCTTCCTTTTTCGTGGAGTTTGAAATGATAATTGTATCATCGAAATCATAGATACTATCAATCGCTTCCATACTTGTATTTATATAGCATTAAAATCGTTGAAACCCTGACCCAAGTATTTTCATGATTTTTTGTCGTTCTTGTGAAGACAGTTGAGTTTTGCCTTTTTTTATTTCTTTGATTGCTTGTAATTTATGAGACTCCTTTTGAGCATCTTTTATACTCTTTATAGCACCCGCTACATTTCCCACGGCAGAAGCAGTTGAACCAATTAGGTCTTTATGTTTAAGAATGGTTGAACCAATACCCATAAGAGTATCAATTATCCCATCTCCTTTATTTCTAAATTGATGTCCCACACCCCGTTGTCTCTTTGGTTTATAGTATCCTCTACCAAGAAACATACCTTCACCCTTATAGTATGGTGAAAGGAACATCCCATCCCCTGTAATTATTTTATATTTTCCCAACTCGTGTTTTCTCACAATAACCATTATTTATTTATCCAAAAAAACTTCACGAAGGTGAATTCTGATGGATATAATTTCTTCATTAAAGGAGATCATACGATTATCTTGATCGGTTATCCTAAAATTTACTCTGTATAAGGTTTTTCCTGACACAGGTAAATAGACAAGATTTTTGGTTCCATATTGAATTTATAACCAATCGGTGTTGAGTATGCGCTGAATGAAAATATTGTATTTGTTCTTATTCCATCGTTATAAGCACCATCAATCAAATCACAATGAATTAATACCGAATTTATACCGGAGGATATTTGAATGACATTATCACTGTAAAACGTCCCATTAGTTTCAATCTTTTTTGAAGAGAAACCCAATAGCTCTCTGAACGATTTTTCAATCATGAAATCAACTTTATAATTATTTTTAAGTTTAATCGTTGATTTTGAAGTGTGTTTTTGAATATCTATTACCATATTTTTTGGTTCATCACCTTGTTCTTTCATAAGGCGAGAGACTTCAGAAGATATTTGAGAAATCTCGTAAGCTCCGGGTGAAACTGTTATAGTTTTGTATCCACTTCCTGGATTATAACTAAACTTGTTGTTTTTCTCTGTGATATTAAACAAGGTATTATAAGTTTCCATTGACAACAAAGAAGCCTCATATTCTTTTGTGGGGTCAAGTTGTAGTGGGTAAGGGAATGATGCTGTGTAATCACTCGTTGTGAAATTAAAACTAAGAATTGTGCTTCTCATCTTATTTCATATCTAATAAAATATCTTTGTATTGACATTTATTAATTATTTTCATGTTCATCAACTGATCTAAAATGGCTGAGGCTTCATTAAAACAATTGCTGTTTCCAGCCTTCTTGCTACCTAACAACAATAATAGCCTATTAACTAATTGTGATGGGTAATTTGGAAGAAAGCTAACACCCAAACCAAGCTTACTTAAAGCATCAATAATATGTTTCTCCTTCTCATTCTTCTTACTTTTACCAGCAACAGAAACTCCATAATCAAGTGCATTTAGCAACTCAATATACTCTCTATCTTCCTCTCTTTCCATATCAAGTGGTTCATCAAAATATTTTGAACCGCTGAATCCGGAGTTTGTTAGAAGAAACATTAATCTTGGAGTTAATTCAACATTTGGTTGAGCAGAACTTAAGAACACCAATTTATCATTAAATATCAATAACTTTTCTTTCACAAGATAGAACTGTGCTGGTTCTTCTGTTGGAATGAGACCAGCTCTGGTTTTAGAATCCGCTGAATATTCATTGTTTTGTAGAGCTTCCACAACATAATTAGGGGGTTGATTTACCTCCTCCAGTTTCCGAAATAATCCTTCATCATCATATTCTAATTCTCCAAGTTCTTGCTCTGTCATTTGACTAAAATCTTTGAGCATTTGAAGTTTTTTCGGAGTAAATTCTACCATGGGAACTGTAGGTGAAATCGTTTGTTGAGTTTTTTTAAGTGGTTTAAAAAATTTCTCTTGTTTTCTTTCAAAGGCTTCTTCACCAGTTAGTTTCTGTCTCCGTTTCTTCTTTATCTCTTCCTGTTACTTTACAACTTTTGAAACCAACTCTTGATGTTCTTTAAACTTTCGTGCTCTTTCTTTGACATTCATTTTCTGTATTTATTTATTGAAAAATATCAGTTAGTATCTCATCTTGTTTCACAACAATATATTTATATTTTTCAATCGTGTGTTTCATATAATTTTCAAATTCCTTTTTACTACATAGCGTAGAGCAATTATCTCTCCAAAAATTATTTACATCTATTGAATTGAACTTAAATAAAATTAAAGTATTAGCATTTTTTCTTATTGAGCGTCGAGGGAGTTGAAAATATGACTGACTAAGATAAATACAATTACAAGAAGAATGTCTCCCTCTTGTATAGTAGCTATCCATTACTGTTTGGTTTCTCTCATTAACACAATCATCAAAGATGACGAGGTTCTTTTTTGATTTATCTAAATCTTGAGGTGAAGGCATATCATCCGTATTATCACTGAGAATACAAGTTATGGGTTTTGGTTTAGGTTTCTGTGTATCACAAAATAGTTGTATTATATCCTCAATGTTATAATCATTTAGTTTGTTTTGAAGTTTAAATAAACCGATAATGTCTTCCTTTTTAAGACCTGCATTAAAACCCTGTGAGAGTAGTTGATACTCGGGTTGAAAACTTGACTTCGTAAAAATTATTAAATTATCATAATCTAAAAAGTTGGGGGTAAGGAGCATCTTTAAAAGCAAACAGGTTTTTCCACATCCGCTTGAACCAACTATTAGACATCTCAATGAATTTGGAATGTTTTTATGGTTATTAAATTTTATCTTATTTTCCCAAACGGGTAAAAAATCATTCATTTATATATTTGGAAAACAAGTCATCTAACTTTTTTTGAGCTATTTTAGAAACTCTATATTTTATCCTGAGTTCGGGTTTAATTTCAAAATAATTCATTATTTTATTTATGTAGTATTTTGTATTAACATTTCCATTAAAATTATTTTGAATAATAAATATCATTAAACCCTTATACATTTCCTCAATACAAATAGTCTCTTCCCTTGAAAGAAATGGTGTATTATCATCACAATACTTAACATTCATCTCTCTTATTAATCTTGTAAAGTAATTCATTTTTGGTTCTAATTTAAAAGAGTTATATATATTTTTATATTTTTTATTATTATTAATTAAAATTAAATCACAGAAAATACATTGTTTATATGAACCCTCATTATTAAGCCCTATTCTATCACAAGCTGGACAATTCTCTAATTTATCATATGGAGAGTCTGGAAATTCTAAATATCCTTCTATCATATTTATATAGTAAATGTTTACTTAAACTAAACGCAAGTTTATTAGCTAATAAATACAATGTTTCAAAACACAAAAGACAAATTTCAAACAATCTTTACTTTGGTACCAGCAGAAAAATATGTCAAAGATGTTAAATTGAACAAAGATAAATATGGAAATTTTTGGATTAAACCAGTTATGGAGAATAACATGTGTCCTTTTATTAAATTTACGGGACAAGCTATGTTAATTAATAACTCTATTAAAGTAAATTTGACAAATGTTTCTCCACTACTACTGGCAATTTACTCAAAGCTTAAAAAGATCATTGATAAAGAAGCTTTGAAAATGATTGATAAGACCATCAACGATTCTAGAGGAAACATTTGTATATTCTTTAATAGACCCAAAGATGTGTGTGAAATTAATAATATGAATATTAGTGGTGAACTATCATTCCGTACCCTGCTTATTAGAGATTATTTGAAAATAACATTTAATGTAAAAAATATTGTGGTTATTAGTTCTAATGAAAGAAAATATATAGATATTGATGGAAGTTTAATGCTATGTAAATGAGTGATATTGTCAGTCAATACTCTGAGAGTCTAGGATCTGAATATGATACTGAGAGTCTAGGATCTAAAGATAGTTATGATACTCATAGTTTGTGTTCAAATGATAGTTATGAGAGTAGTTTTATTGATGATGATAGTGAATCAATGAGTGATAGTGATAGTGATAGTGATTTTAGTGATGATAATTCAGTGTACACAAATGATAGTGTTCTCATTGAACTTAGATGATAGTGATGATGATGATTTTAGTGTTGAATTTTGTGATTAAAAAGCGCTTTACTTTTAGTATACCTGTAAAAAGGTGTTTTACTTTAAGTATAGTTTCATATATAAAAAGCCTGTAAAAAGGCACCTTCTTCGAAGCACAGTTTCTTCTATAAGTGTTTTACTTTAAGCACAGTTTCATCTTTAAAAAAGCCTCTAAAAAAGGCACTTTGTTTTAAGTATAATTTTACTATATAAATATGATCAAAGCAACGTATTGCGACGTTTGTGAACAAGAATATAAACAATACAAAAGACACCTTAAAACTAACAAACACACATTTAATCTACTTCACCTACTAGCTCCTATTCAGAAGGAAACAAAACAATGTTCTGTCTGTCATACAAATATCCTCAAGAAAGGCTTCGAAATACATCTTAAAACAAATCTACATTTATCAAATTTTATCACAACTAAAAACTCTGATGGCGCATTCAAAGGACATATTAAAATAAGTGTCTTTAACTTCAAACCTCCTGAACCAGAGTCTATAGTTGATGCTGTAGAAATAGTTAAACCTGCTGTTCAAACGTTGATTGAAAAAACACTAAAAGAAATGAAACCACTTAAATTTTATATGGGAGTAAAATTAGAAATGACAAAGGACGAAGGAGTTATAGATACACCATACATGAGAACTGAGCCACACTTTATATCTTCATATCAAGATTTTAAAACATCAGGAGTCTATGATGAACTTATTAAACAAGAGCAAGATGTGGATAATTCAATCGTAGGAAGTGGATTCAATATAGGAAAAATTATTTACATAGACATTCATATTCTTAAATCAGATCCTCTAAAAGCTTCTTCTTACATTGATTTACCCAGTGTTATCAAAAATAGAAAAGCAGTTATCAATATCAAAAATAAAGACAATAAATGTTTTCTCTGGTCTTTTCTGGCACACTTAGATCCTCGAAATTTTCATGATGAAAGAGTATCTCATTATAAAAAATATGAGAATACATTAAATACGAAAGATCTAAAGTTTCCTATGGCTTTAAATGATATTCCTAAATTTGAAAAGATGAATAATTTATCAGTTAATGTTTATGGTCTAACAGAAACAAACAGCATTCAGGTTTTAAAGCTTTCTAACAATTGTAAACAAACTCATATTAATCTTCTATATTTTAATTCAGAGGAAAATTCACATTATACATACATCAAAGATATTGCTAAATTAATAAAACCACAAGTATGTAAAAGAACAAATAAAATATATATTTGTTTGCGTTGTCTTAACTTCTTCCATACACAAGAAAGATTAGATAAACATTCAAATTATTGTGGTGAACATAAACCAATGGTAATCAATATGCCTAAAGAAGGCTCAAAGATCACATTCAAAGATGAAAAGAAAAAGATCAAACATCCATTTGTTATATATGCTGATTTTGAAAGTATTCTAGAAAAAATAGATACTGCTTCTCCAGATCCAAAATAATCATACACAAATAAATATCAAAAACATACTCCTTGCGGTTTTTGTTATTATATCAAATCATCCGTTGGGGATAAATATAACAAGTTAGAGGAGTATAGAGGCTCAAATACCCCAGAGGAGTTTGTGAAACGACTAGAAAAAGACTGTGTCCGATTAACCAAGATAATGAGAGAAACCAATAAACCAATGTCCTTGACGAGTGAACAGAAAAGGGAATTTAGAAAAAACAATGTTTGTCATATTTGTGAGGAAAAAATTGGTGAAGGTCTAAAGGTTAGAGATCATTGTCATCTCACTGGTAAATATAGAGGTCCGGCTCATCAAAGTTGTAATATTAATTATAAACTCCCCTCTTTCATTCCCGTCTTTCTTCATAACAACGCTCATTATGATACGCATCTATTTATTAATGAACTTTCAAAGACATCTGGACACATTTCAGAAATTCCTAACACGGATCAGAAATACATTTCATTCACAAAAACAATTCACACATCTCCTATTACTCATATCAGATTTCTTGATACATTTAAATTCATGGCAAGTCCATTGGCTAACTTGGTTCAAAATCTAAAAGAGTTTCCATGTCTTTCAGAGTATTTTTCAGATAAAGATTTTCTAACACAAAAGGGAATTTACCCCTATGACTATATGGACTCATTTGAGAGATTCAATGAAACACAACTTCCTTCAAAAGAAAATTTCTATAACAAATTAAACAACAGTCATATATCTGATAAAGATTATGTACACGCACAAAATGTTTGGGAAAAATATAACATCAAGAATCTTGGCGAGTATCACGATTTGTATCTCAAAACTGATGTGCTTTTATTGGCCGATGTATTTGAAGCCTTTAGATCTGTTTGTTGCACTGGATATGGATTGGATCCTGCTCACTACTACACAGCACCTGGATTGGCCTGGAGTGCGATGTTGAAAATGACAAAACAAGTTTGGATTTGATAACCGATGTTGATATGCTTTTGATGATTGAAAAGGCAAAGAGAGGAGGCATTTCACAAGTCTGCTCGAGTAGATACGCAAAAGCAAATAACAAATATCTTCCGAATTATGATTCAACGAAAAAGAGTTCTTACTTGATGTACTATGACGCGAACAACCTGTATGGCTGGGCAATGTCTCAGGCTCTTCCTTATGGAAAACTTATATGGGTAAAGGAAAAAGACTACAAAAAGGTTTTACAAGATGTATGTATCTCTACACAAAAAGAATTGGATGATTCAAAGGTTGGTTATTATTTTGAGGTCGATTTAAAATATCCTGAAGAACTTCATATCAAACATAAAGATCTTCCATTTGCTTGTGAGAAAGAAAGTCCAAAGAAAGAATGGTTGAGTGATTATCAACGATCGTTTGATATAGGTGAATCAACAGAAAAATTACTTACTACATTATATAACAAGAAAAATTATGTTCTACACCAAAGAAATTTGCGACAATATTTATCAAAAGGTCTGAGAGTAGAGAAGATCCACAGGGTTCTAAAGTTCAATCAAAGTCATTGGCTAAAGGAGTACATTGATTTGAATACACAAAGAAGAACAGAGTCAAAAACAGATTTTGAGAAAGACTTTTATAAATTGATGAATAATGCGGTCTTTGGTAAGACCATGGAGAACGTTAGGAAAAGACAAAATATCAGACTAGCAACATCCTGGGAACAAGCATCAAAATTAATTAAAAGACCGAGTTTTACTCGAGCTGAGGTCTTTACTGAGAACTTTTGTGTGATCCATTTGATTAAAGAGAGTATTGAAATGGACAAACCTATTTAGATTGGAACATCAATTCTTGATTTATCAAAGTCATTAATGTATGATTACTTTTATAATAACTTGAGGAAGAAATATCAAAATGATGTTAATCTACTTTATATGGATACAGATAGTTTTATTTTGAAAATTAATACCGATGATGTTTATTCAGACATGAAAGAGGACATTAATATCTATGATACAAGTAATTACAGTCCAGAGAGTGAGTTGTTCTCTTCTAAAAATAAAAAGGTGATTGGAAAGTTCAAGGATGAATTAGGAGGATATGTTATGAGTGAATTTGTGGGATTGAGGTCAAAGGCTTATGCTTATAAATACATTGTGAATAACGTTGAAAAGACTGATAAGAAGTTAAAAGGTGTAAAGAAAAATGTTATTAAAGAAACAATAAACTTTAAGGATTATTATAACTGTTTAACAACAAAGAAAGAGGAGTTTAGAAAGATTAATGGAATAAGAAGTTATAAACATCAATTATATACAGAAGAGATAAATAAGAAAGCATTGGGGGCTTTTGATGATGAGGTTTATTTTAGAAATGGAATTTTTTTTAATTTTTTTTTTTTTTTTTTTTTTTTTTGTATACTGAATCGAGGCTCGTGAAAGAGCTAAGTGCCAGTGGGACCGCCGGGACCCACGTGCACTCACAAGTTGTTCTGCGTGTGGGCGGCAGTATCAGACCGGGGCGCCCAAACGCTCCCCGGCTAAAGTTCATCCTGATGCGCCCACATTGTGCGGACAAACCCCACCAAGTCGAGGGCCACGTGGTCAGGAGAACCTCGTCCCTTCTGGTCACACTGTGCCTATCGGCCGGCCTTGAAGACCGAAATTGTGTCGGTTACCGATCCTTCGGGTTCGGAACTATGTCACCCTGAAATTGATAGTCTCCCTTATGGCTATAAAAGTATATAAGTGATAAGTTAAAAAGGGGGTTAGGGATTTTAACGGGCTACCGCCCCCTTTTTTTACTATTATATAAATGATAGAACCAAGTATCAACCAGACTAAAGAGTGGAGGTGTAATCAACCTTGGTATATAAATGGAAAACATAATGAATGTGAAAAATATCAAATAAGACTTATTGAAAAGGCAACTGGTAAAAAAGTTCACAAAACAAATAAGAGAATTAATTTAAATACTGGTGAGTTGGGTAAAAATGATGGAAATGTTTTTGAGTGGACGGAAAACTTTGATGGTTGTCAGGAAAATATATACTTTAATTTTAAAATGGTGTGTGGCACTGGAGGTGCTCAGACAAGAACATTGAGGGAGGTTTATCATTTTATCTTAGCTCAGTTAAAATATCTTGATAAAGAACCAAACTCAAACATCTTCTTTGTTAATGTATTAGATGGTGATGGAAGTGGTAAGAGAATTAAATTATTTCCTACGCACAAACAAATATTTGTCGGATCATTGTTTGAGTGGTCTACTAGATGATCTGCCAGATGATATGTATAAGGCTTAGTGTCAATAGTAGAAGAAGGATCATTGGTCCATAAGGTTAGAAGGATCATAGGTCCTCAAGGGGGGTGAGAGGGAGCAAATATTCGTAGGATCATTGTTTGAGTGGTCTACTAAACAACAATGATCATTGATAGTAAGAGTAAAAGGCCCATAAGACAAAGGGGGGAAGGAATAGAGGTGTTAAGGGGAAATGAAGAAAAGTGATGGTGAGAGGAAAATTTACATGTAAGTGAATGGAGATTTGGAGGTTCAATGAAGGATTGGTTCCAAGCTGTTAGTGTTCAGCCTGGTACATCAAGATGGGTTTACCATTCAGCCCTAGCTCAATTAAAATATCTTCATTATGTATTAGCCCAAGTAGATTAATTGGCTCATAAGGCCAATAAGCTCATGGTTCAAAAGGCCAAAAGGCTCATAGAGTCTTTTGGATTAATAGGGGTGTTTTCCAAAAGTGGGAAAAGACATTAGATAGGGATTTCCCATGTTAAATGGGTTTGTCCCAGGAACAACATTTATCATCTACTTATATATATATATATATATATATATATATATATATATATATATATATATATATATATATATATATATATATATATATATAATTATATAACTGTAAGAAATAGTAGAAACTCCAAAGTACGAGCAGGGCGTCTCATTTGTATTGAATAAATAATCGTTAGATTAAATAAGACGCGGACGTAGCTTCAGGACGTCGATCTTTAATTGTCGACAAGCTTTCGACCAACAAAGGTCTGCTCTGAGTCTACAAAAACAGCAGGCATGTATATCAGTCAAGTATGTATGGTGATATGTGTGTGAGATGTGTGATGTGTGTAGAAAATGCATACAGAAGGAAGAGCCACGCCAAAGTTCACTCACCAGCCCCAAGTTCAACGGAAGTGACCGTTTGCGTTACAGTTAGGGTGCACGTGCATATACAAATATAGAGATATACATACATAAACACACAAGCATATATTCATATCCCATTTATATTCATATAATATATTTATATATTTATATAAATGACATATAAAGGTAGAATGAATGAATGAATGAATGAATGATGAATGAATGAATGAATGGGTTACGGTTAACAATTTGATTGGGTTGATGTTGGAACATGCTTTAGTCATCAAAATTTATGCCATGAGGGACTTTTGTCCGAAGTTTGTGTATCCAAAAGGACTCACGTTTCAGAATCGTGGTGTGTGATCGATTTGTGATTGATTCAATGGCAGAGATCTGAATGTCATTTATAGAGTGATCCGGTTGATTAAAGTGTATCGTGTAAGGTAGAGATTTGCCCTGACTGGTGTGGAAGTTATTGATTTCTGACCGGGTGTTATTAAATCGTGTGTAGAGTGTATTTTCAGTTTTTCCAACATATTGTTTGGTGCACTTTTGGCAAGTGATTAGGTATATGACCCATGTAGATTTGCAGTTCATATAGGAGGTGATGGGGAATTTTTGTCCAGTGCTAGAACTACAGAATTTGTTTCCTTCTAGTAAATGCTTGTGAATAATGCATTTGTTTGCTGTGCATTTATAGAAGCCAGGGATCCTAGTTTCTTTGTTGTGGGGCTGTGGGTGCTTTGCTTTTACCAAGAGGTCCCTGAGTGTCCGACCACGTCGAAATGATGTTAGTGGAGGTTGAGGAAATGTGGTGCCGAGTGTTTCTGATTGATGGAGGAGAGGAAGGGCCTTATTCAGAATACTTGGCAATTGGGATGAGGTAGCAGAGTAGGTGGTTACCAGTGGGACACGGTTAGTTGCAGGTTTGGGTTTGTAAGTCAGAAGGTCTGCTCTCGGTATGTGTTTTGCTCGGGTTATTGCTTCTTGCACAGAGTGAGGGTCATAGTTTCTTGCAATGAAGTGTGTTTCTAATTGGCAGAGAGAAGTTTCTTCTGCCATTTTTGTAGAGCAAATGCGTCTTACTCTGAGTGCTTGACTGTATGGTATGCTTGCAATTGTATGTTTAGGATGAGATGAAGAAGGGAGAAGGTAAGAGTGAGTGTCTGTTGGTTTGGTGTATAGTTCTGTTTCGAGTCTGTTATTTTGAAGTGTGAGTGATGTGTCTAGAAAGTGAACTTCGGACTGTGAGCTGTCGAATGTGAACTTGATGGTCGGATGAATCAAATTTAATTCATTTTGGAATTGTGCGAGACTGCGGGGGGATTTTGACCAGATGAACTGGATGTCATCAATATAACGTACCCAGGATTTTTCCAAGATTCCGTGATGAGGTTGTGCATTGATCTTGGCCTCTATCATTCCCATGAAGATGTTAGCGTACGATGGTGCAACAGGGGTACCCATAGCGGTACCTTGAGTTTGAATGTAATGTCGTCCGTTGAATTGGAAATTATTCAGTTTGAGTGTCAGTTCTAATAGGCGCATAAGGTCTTGAGTAGGTGGCATTGGGACTTGTTGTGTATCGAGGGCTTTGCGGCATGCAGACAGGCCTTCTGAATGTGGAATATTAGTGTAGAGGGATGTAACATCTGCTGTGACTAAAATGGTTTGGGAGTTGAAAGGTGAGTATATTCTGTTCAATCCTTGGATGTGGGTCAGAAAACTGGTTGTGTCCTTGAGGTATGAGGAGAGCTTCAACACGAGAGGACGTAAATGACAGTCAACAAATTTTGATATGAGAACAGTTGGACATGTGCAGCCAGATACGATTGGTCTACCTGGATTGTTTACCTTGTGTATTTTAGGAAGAAAATAAAGGTTAGGGCAATGAGGATCTTTCGGAACCAAGCGAGATTTGATGGTTTTATCCACCCGAATAGATTCTACTACCTTTTTAACCTCTTCAAGATGTAAAAGGGTAGGGTCGGATGGGAGCTCTTTGTAAGTATCACTATGTAGTTGACGATTACCTTCTGCAACGTAATCGGTAGTCGACATAATGACAATGCCAGTACCTTTATCTGCTGGCTTTATGACTATCTTTTCATTGTTTTGGAGATTGTGAAGTGCTCGTCGCTCTGCCTTTGTAAGATTGTCCTTATGTCTGGAACAATTATATTTTTGTGCCACCTTTTCAATTTCATTGCTCACTTGTTCCATATAGACATGTAGATATGGATTGTCAACACGTGGTGTCCAGGTGCTTTTTGGTTTAGGTAAAGTGAGTTGTGGTGTATTAGTATCGGTGTATGTGATTGTATGCGTGGTTGTTGGTGTTGTTTGTTGTGGCGTTGATGGTGCTGGGTGTACTTTAGCAAAGTGTGCCTTTAATGTCATTCGCCTACAGAAATCTTTTAAATCTTCTTTCAATTGTAATTGGTCTATTTGTGGAGCGATTGGGCAAAATTTTAAACCCTTAGAGAGCAGGTTTATTTCCGCCTCACTGAGGGAATGATTGGAAAGATTGATGATCCCGAGTTTAGGTAGATCTACAAGTTTGGTTGCAGTAGAAGTTCTATTGTTGTTGGTTTGACTATTTTCAACCTCAGCTGTGTTCATTTCCATGGAGGAACGGTTCTGCATGTAATGATGTCTGCGGTTTGTGTATTGTTTTTTACGATAATGTCGATTTTTGTGTTTATGCTTAAGTTGGTCAGAAGTGGTTTGAGAAGTGGTTGGAAGTGGTTGGAGTGGTTGGGGTGGTTGAAGATGGAGTGGTTGAATTGGTGGAGAAGTGGTTGGAAGTGGTTGTAGTGGTTGGTCAGAAGTGGTTGGAGAAAAGTGGTTGGGAGTGGTGGTTGGAGTTACCTGGTTATTGTATGTTTATGTCCTAACTGTAACGCAAACGGTCACTTCCGTTGAACTTGGGGCTGGTGAGTGAACTTTGGCGTGGCTCTTCCTTCTGTATGAATTTTCTACACACATCACACATCTCACACACATATCACCATACATACTTGACTGATATACATGCCTGCTGTTTTTGTAGACTTAGCAGAAGACCTTTGTTGGTCGCAAGCTTGTCGACAATTAAAGATCGACGTCCTGAAGCTACGTCCGCGTCTTATTTAATCTAACGATTATTTATTCAATACAAATGAGACGCCCTGCTCGTACTTTGGAGTTTCTACTATTTCTTACAGTTATATATATATATATATATATTACTGTAGAAACTCAGAATTCCAACAGAACTCCAAGCCCTGTTGGGATCCGTGTTGAGTTGGACGGCTTCAGGATCTCTACATTACCATCACAGCAGACATGTCACGAAATGGCGATCGCGCTCACAACAACAACAACAACAACAACAACAACAACAACAACAACAACGATGTATACCTGACCACCACGATCAATGAACTTCAACGATTGATGCAAAAAAGACAAAGACATGAACTACACTTCTTACCTAAACGAATATAAACAACGAGGGATCGTACCTAAAGGTCTCCTCATTAAAAAACGATCTTGCTTCGCAACGCAAACCAATGATGACGTCATCACTGCACGTTGGAATCTACTGCTATGGAACACGGCTCAACAACTACTGGAGATTGTAATAACACAAGTAAAAATAAAATTAATCAAACTGAATGAGAACATCAGCCAAAAGAAGGAGAAGATGTGGAAGAATGTGAATCCTGGACAATACCACCACATAATGTGCTCATTCAATGATAAGCTAATGGCTGCTAAACACGACATTGTTAAAGTTAAGGAAAGGAAACTTAAACGTGATGAAATGTTATGCAAGCATATAAAACCATCTCAAGAGAATACACCCATTGCAAACAATAACCAGGTAACTCCAACCACCACTCCCAACCACTTTTCTCCAACCACTTCTGACCAACCACTACAACCACTTCCAACCACTTCTCCACCAATTCAACCACTCCATCTTCAACCACCCCAACCACTCCAACCACTTCCAACCACTTCTCAAACCACTTCTGACCAACTTAAGCATAAACACAAAAATCGACATTATCGTTAAAAACAATACACAAACCGCAGACATCATTACATGCAGAACCGTTCCTCCATGGAAATGAACACAGCTGAGGTTGAAAATAGTCAAAGCAACAACAATATAACTTCTACTGCAACCAAACTTGTAGATCTACCTAAACTCGGGATCATCAATCTTTCCAATCATTCCCTCAGTGAGGCGGAAATAAACCTGCTCTCTAAGGGTTTAAAATTTTGCCCAATCGCTCCACAAATAGACCAATTACAATTGAAAGAAGATTTAAAAGATTTCTGTAGGCGAATGACATTAAAGGCACACTTTGCTAAAGTACACCCAGCACCATCAACGCCACAACAAACAACACCAACAACCACGCATACAATCACATACACCGATACTAATACACCACAACTCACTTTACCTAAACCAAAAAGCACCTGGACACCACGTGTTGACAATCCATATCTACATGTCTATATGGAACAAGTGAGCAATGAAATTGAAAAGGTGGCACAAAAATATAATTGTTCCAGACATAAGGACAATCTTACAAAGGCAGAGCGACGAGCACTTCACAATCTCCAAAACAATGAAAAGATAGTCATAAAGCCAGCAGATAAAGGTACTGGCATTGTCATTACTAGGGCGTGCCCGTACTATATATATATCTAAAATTATATCCCCCCCCCCCTCTATTTACATGAAATGGTTTGGTCCATTCGCAAAGCCAAAGCAAACGGCTTGCGAGTACGGTAGAACCCCTCCCCCCCCCCCCCTCTATTTACATGAAATGGTTTGGTCCATTCGCAAAGCCAAAGCGAACGGCTTGCGAGTACGGTGACCATACCTTGGGAACCACTTGTCCGATTAATTTCAAACCTTGAAAAGGCACATCTTCGGGTCCCCAGCAATATACCTGGCAAGTTTCAAGTATATCGGACTGGTAGTTGTCGAGAAACAGCGGTCACAGACAAACACACACACACACACACACACAGACACACACACATACACACAGAGATTACTGGAATTATAGATAGATGTCGACTACCGATTATGTTGCAGAAGGTAATCGTCAACTACATAGTGATACTTACAAAGAGCTCCCATCCGACCCTACCCTTTTACATCTTGAAGAGGTTAAAAAGGTAGTAGATTCTATTCGGGTGGATAAAACCATCAAATCTCGCTTGGTTCCGAAAGATCCTCATTGCCCTAACCTTTATTTTCTTCCTAAAATACACAAGGTAAACAATCCAGGTAGACCAATCGTATCTGGCTGCACATGTCCAACTGTTCTCATATCAAAATTTGTTGACTGTCATTTACGTCCTCTCGTGTTGAAGCTCTCCTCATACCTCAAGGACACAACCAGTTTTCTGACCCACATCCAAGGATTGAACAGAATATACTCACCTTTCAACTCCCAAACCATTTTAGTCACAGCAGATGTTACATCCCTCTACACTAATATTCCACATTCAGAAGGCCTGTCTGCATGCCGCAAAGCCCTCGATACACAACAAGTCCCAATGCCAACTACTCAAGACCTTATGCGCCTATTAGAACTGACACTCAAACTGAATAATTTCCAATTCAACGGACGACATTACATTCAAACTCAAGGTACCGCTATGGGTACCCCTGTTGCACCATCGTACGCTAACATCTTCATGGGAATGATAGAGGCCAAGATCAATGCACAACCTCATCACGGAATCTTGGAAAAATCCTGGGTACGTTATATTGATGACATCCAGTTCATCTGGTCAAAATCCCCCCGTAGTCTCGCACAATTCCAAAATGAATTAAATTTGATTCATCCGACCATCAAGTTCACATTCGACAGCTCACAGTCCGAAGTTCACTTTCTAGACACATCACTCACACTTCAAAATAACAGACTCGAAACAGAACTATACACCAAACCAACAGACACTCACTCTTACCTTCTCCCTTCTTCATCTCATCCTAAACATACAATTGCAAGCATACCATACAGTCAAGCACTCAGAGTAAGACGCATTTGCTCAACAAAAATGGCAGAAGAAACTTCTCTCTGCCAATTAGAAACACACTTCAATGTAAGAAACTATGACCCTCACTCTGTGCAAGAAGCAATAACCCGAGCAAAACACATACCGAGAGCAGACCTTCTGACTTACAAACCCAAACCTGCAACTAACCGTGTCCCACTGGTAACCACCTATTCTGCTACCTCATCCCAATTGCCAAGTATTCTGAATAAGGCCCTTCCCCTCCTCCATCAATCAGAAACACTCGGTACCACATTTCCTCAACCTCCACTAACATCATTTCGACGTGGTCGGACACTCAGGGACCTCTTGGTAAAAGCAAAGCACCCACAGCCCCACAACAAAGAAACTAGGATCCCTGGCTTCTATAAATGCACAGCAAACAAATGCATTATTCACAAGCATTTACTAGAAGGAAACAAATTCTGTAGTTCTAGCACTGTACAAAAATTCCCCATCACCTCCTATATGAACTGCAAATCTACATGGGTCATATACCTAATCACTTGCCAAAAGTGCACCAAACAATATGTTGGAAAAACTGAAAATACACTCTACACACGATTTAATAACACCCGGTCAGAAATCAATAACTTCCACACCAGTCAGGGCAAATCTCTACCTTACACGATACACTTTAATCAACCGGATCACTCTATAAATGACATTCAGATCTCTGCCATTGAATCAATCACAAATCGATCACACACCACGATTCTGAAACGTGAGTCCTTTTGGATACACAAACTTCGGACAAAAGTCCCTCATGGCATAAATTTTGATGACTAAAGCATGTTCCAACATCAACCCAATCAAATTGTTAACCGTAACCCATTCATTCATGCATTCATTCATCATTCATTCATTCATTCATTCTACCTTTATATGTCATTTATATAAATATATAAATATATTATATGAATATAAATGGGATATGAATATATGCTTGTGTGTTTATGTATGTATATCTCTATATTTGTATATGCACGTGCACCCTAACTGTAACGCAAACGGTCACTTCCGTTGAACTTGGGGCTGGTGAGTGAACTTTGGCGTGGCTCTTCCTTCTGTATGCATTTTCTACACACATCACACATCTCACACACATATCACCATACATACTTGACTGATATACATGCCTGCTGTTTTTGTAGACTCAGAGCAGACCTTTGTTGGTTGAAAGCTTGTCGACAATTAAAGATCGACGTCCTGAAGCTACGTCCGCGTCTTATTTAATCTAACGATTATATATAATTATATATATATATATATATATATATATATATATATATATATATATATATATATATATATATATATATATACAGTGGAACCTTGACTTACGAGTTTAATTCGTTCTGTGACCGAGCTCGTAACTCAAATTGCTCGTTTCTCAAATCAAATTTCCCCATTAAAATGCATTGAAATGCTATTAATCCGTTCCAGCCCGCCAAAAACCACACCAATTTTTTTTTTAATATACAGTATATATAAAAATATCTCGCGCTTTATATTTCACCTGTATGCAGCATACAAGTTGGCAGGATGGCCTGGACTGGAGGTACGCACACTTGACTCTAAAGTCTAAACTGTCCAGCCTGGGTTTGAATCCCGACCCAGCTATAACCTGTCATGGGTGAATCACAGGCAGGGTGATTCATCAATGTGTGTACCGCTAAACTGGGCGCCCCGTTTGCGTCCCATTAGTTGTTGGATGTTAAGGATCTCACCGTGTTTTCCACAAAGAGAAGGCGAGCTATCGCCGGCACTCTGAACAAGTTGTGGCCTGGCATGCTCTTCTCCTCTGCCGTTATATACGTCCTCCTCGGCATCTTTTTCCAGAAGAGCCCTGTCTCGTCACAGTTGAAGATTTGCTGGGGGATGTATCGTTCGGCTTCTATCAGTTCGGCAAAAGCTATAATAAAATCTTCAGCTGCCTTCACATCCGCCTCACCAAGTCGACAACACGCACACCTCGCTCATGTTTTTCGACGATTGCGTGTTTTATATCCAAGCACATCATCCTCTTCTTCTTCTCAGTACCGTGTTTTCCACAAAGAGAAGGCGAGCTATCGCCGGCACTCTGAACAAGTTGTGGCCTGGCATGCTCTTCTCCTCTGCCGTTATATACGTCCTCCTCGGCATCTTTTTCCAGAAGAGCCCTGTCTCGTCACAGTTGAAGATTTGCTGGGGGATGTATCGTTCGGCTTCTATCAGTTCGGCAAAAGTTATAATAAAATCTTCAGCTGCCTTCACATCCGCCTCACCAAGTCGACAACACGCACACCTCGCTCATGTTGTTCGACGATTGCGTGTTTTATAGCCAAGCTCATCATCCTCTTCTTCTTCTCAGCACTGCACTTGGCACTCACTTTCTTAGGCCCCATGGTTAAAACTAAGAAATTTTCCAAAATAACCAAAATGCGAAAACAAAAATGCAGCGATATACGTCTGAGATACTGTACTTGCACGGCAAGATAACCACGTGACCGGAACCCACCTGGTGGCGTAAACTCAAAATAACCAACATGCGAAAACAAAAATGCAGCGATATACGTCAGAGATACTGTACTTGCACGGCAAGATAACCACGTGACCAGAACCCACCTGGTGGCGTACACTCAAAATAACCAACATGCGAAAACAAAAATGCAGCGATATACGTCAGAGATACTGTACTTGCACGGCAAGATAACCACATGACCAGAACCCACCTGGTGGCGTAAACTCAAAATAACCAACATGCGAAAACAAAAATGCAGCGATATACGGCAGATACTGTACTTGCACGGCAAGATAACCACGTGACCGGGTGGCGAAAGCTCGTAACTCAGATCTCGGCTCGCATCTCAAAGCAATAAACCGCCCGAGCGACGGCTCGTATCTCGAAAAACTCGTAAGTTGGGGCACTCGTAAGTCAAGGTTCCACTGTATATATATATATGTATATATATATATATATATATATATATATATATATATATATGTATATATATATATATATATGTATATATATATATATATATATATATATATATATATATATATATATATATATATATATATATATATATATATATATATATATATATATATATATATTGTTGCGGATCTTGAGCCCGTCGACATACTAAGGGGGGTTAAACCGTTCTCCCCCTCGACCTTCGAGTCCACGAGGCCGCTACGCACTTTACACTTGTGGGGTGGATTACGGAGCAATTCCAGCCGCCAACCCCGCAGCGAGCGTGCGGAAGGGTTTCCGGTCAAATACCCGAGTACCTTCGATACACGTGCCACTAGGAGGACGGGGGCTGAACCTCACATGAGTCACGCTGGTCTGATATGCCCGAGCAGTTTGCGTGTCACATGACTCGTGCCGTTAATCACTATGAACCCAATCGAGCGGTTTTATTCCGTGCAATGCGAGGCCAATTGTGAAAAGACGTAAACGGCCAAGTTGGAAGCAAGAACACAGGTTTATTACAATGTACAATGGCCAGAGAAAAGAGACACAGGATAGAAGCCGAACCGTCCTTAACTATACCCGGACAAGGGCTCTCTGACTCACGCGGGAAAAGGAAGGAAGAAGAGGACGCGCTCAAAGCGCGGCCGCTTGGTGCTGCTCACCCCGGACGGCTCGTTGGGCGTGTCCCTTGAGGATGTTCGCGGCAAGGACGTCGGCCTCCAGTCACGCACGCACGGGACTCTCCGCAGCGTGTCCTGAAGTCAGCGAGGCAAACGCGCACATGCAGGGAGCCCAGGCAGGGAGATCGTTAGAGTATAGGGCCACGGGAGAGCTCGTCCTGCGAGAGCGTTTATAACAGGGCAGCAGAGAGCAGGGGCAGAACGCAGAGATCTGGGCAGAGCGCTGAGAGCTTCTTGAGTTCGGGGGCAGAGAGAGCTTGGGCAGAGAGCGCTGAGAACTTCAGAATCCCGGGACAGAGAGCGAGTTCGGGGATCCGGGCCGGGTTTTATAGCCCCCCCCCCCCCCCTGGAGTCCCACTAGAATGTTCCAAGGACCTCCCCTGGCCGCCGTTGCTGGCCACTCCCCTTTAGCTCCCATTGGCTGCCGTTGTTGGCCACTCCCCTTTAGCTCCTCCCTCGGGCCTCCTAGACTTGTCCCAGGCCCAGCACATGGTATTCCAGGCCCAGTGAGGCCTACCCTTACTTACCTGTCTCAACGCATACTAACACTGGGAAGGAGACTATACTTAACATTTAATAAGAAATAACTGAACTAAAGTGAGGCTACATGTTGTGGTGCAACTAACTAAAGGGGGGTTGCCTTTATTCTCAAAACCACAACAATATTGTTGCGGCTCTCGAGCTCGTCGACATACCGAGGGGGGGTTAAGCCCTCCTCCCCCTCGAGCTTCGAGTCCACGAGGCTGCTACCCACTCTACATTCGTGGGGGCGGATTGCTAAGCAATTCCAGCTGCCGAACCCACAGCTAACGCGTGGAAGGGTTAACGGTCACAACCTGAGTACCTTCGACACCCGCCGCCGTGAGAACGGGGGCTGAACCTCGCACGAGTCACACTGGTATGGTACGCCCGAGCGGTTTGTGTGTCGCGTAGCTCGTGCCGTTAATCACTATGTACCCGATCGAGCGGTTTTAACTCATGCAATGCTAGGCCAATGGTGAAGGGACAAAGACGGCCAAGTTGGAAACAAACCACAGGATTTATTCACAAATGTACAATGGTGATAGAAAAGGGACACAGTGGAGAACCTTAACAGCCTTACTCATGTTCCCAGACAAGGGCCCTCAGACTCGTTCGGGGAAGGGGAGGAAGAGGGGGACGCGCACAAAGCGCAGCCGCTTGGTGCAGCTCGCCTGGACGGCTCGTTGGGCGGGTCCCCCCCCCCGAGGATGTTCGCGGCAGGGACGTCGATCTCAGTCGTGCATGTAACGGGAATCCACGGAGCGTGTCCCAAAGTCAGCGAGGCAAAGCGCACGTGCAGGGAGTCCAGGCAGAGATCGTCAAGGCAGAGAGCGCGTTCAGAATCCCGGGACAGAGAGAGACCAGAGAGCGAATCCAGAGCCAGAGATCGTCAGAGTCCAGGGCCAGAGAGAGAGTTCGGGGGTCCGGGACAGGTTTTATAACCCCCGGAGCCCCACTAGAATGTTCCACGGGCCTTCACTGGCCACCGGGGGTCACGTGTCGTGACAGCCCCTCATTAATCACTCCCTTTAGCTCCCATTGGCTGTTCGCTGCTTACCAGCCATGCCCTTCAGCTCCTCCCTCGGGCCTGTTAGACTTGCCCTAGGCCCATGACATGGCAATCCAGGCTTCAATGAAGCCTACCCTTTCTCTACCTGCCTCAACGCATACTAACACTGGGAAGGAGACTATACTTCACATTTAATAAGAAATAACTGACTAAGCGAGGCTACATGTTGTGGTGCAACTAACTATAGGGGGGGTTGCCTTTATTTACAAAACCACAACAATATATATGATTAGCATGGTGCTCATAACAAAAACACAAAATAAGCCTTATCAAAATGATAGTGCTCAATCTTCATCAGACCTCCGTGACATCGCTGGGTTCCTAAGCTGCCATTTTGTTTTAGCCTATTGAAACGTGCCTCGGCCTGGAAACACCATCTACTCTCACGGACTAATTAAAGCATATAATCGATATCTGAATTCGGATTTGATGATCGGACGCAGAACACTAAATAATTGTTGAAATCTGGAGTGAAATCTAAAACATTTAACACTAGCGATTCTTATAACTAAGTGTATAGTACGGACTAATTGAAGCATATAATCGAAAATCTGGATTCAGATTGATGATCGGATCCAGTACACTAAATAAGTATTGAAACCTGGAGTGGAATCTGAAAAATTTAACACTTTAGCGATTCTTAGAACTAAGGGTATATCTTTTACTCAGCTTTCAGCAAGGCTGTCCTTCCTCCTTCTCTATATTGCCAAAGCATTAAACTCAACTTTTTCTGCTGTTTCATAAATTATATTGAGTGAAGAAAATATAAAGGAATGTGCCCAAAGTGCAACTTTATTGAGTACTATTAAAATAATTAACTATAGAGAATTTAGTATAATTAAATAATTAACCAGCAGGATTGACGTCAAGGCTTCCGCAGTCTTGTATATGATTGATGTCCCACTACGACCCATCATGGCCCTCCGAAGAGCACCCACCTACAATCTGGCTGGTGGGTGGGCTTTTCCATTGACTCAAACACTTAACAACCCATTCAGCACACAATGTAAAGAACGCTGAAGATTTTATCAACCGAATCAGAAATGTCCGCATCGAGAGTGCTTAAATAATGATTTCATTTCACGTGGTTTCCTTATTTACATCCATACCCATCGAATTAGCACCACAGACCTTAGAACAATTCATCACCAATGACCAAGAACTAGAGAGCAACAGCCGCCTCAGCTCTGGTAATCTCATGACACTCATTCAACTCTGCCTCAAATCATGACACTCAACAACCACTTTATATTCGACAGCACCATATATCATCAACATGAAGGAACCCCAATGGGCTCACCCATCTCAGGGCTCATCGCCGAATTGGTGATGCAACGTTTTGAAGATCTAACACTACATGGTGAGCCTTCTCCGAGGTTGTGGCTGTGGTACGTTGACGACACATTCGTGATCATAAAGAAGGCGGATGTTGACCATTTTCACACAAATATAAATTCAACATGGCCAGCAATACAATTCACATGTGAAGTAGAACAAGCTGGGTCTCTACCATTCCTGGATGTACATCTTTGCAGGGACGGAAACGGCAAGCTACACACACAGGTGTACTGTAAACTTACAAACACAAACAAAATATTGGATTACCGTC
Organism: Myxine glutinosa; assembly: GCF_964187855.1. Classification (NCBI taxonomy): domain Eukaryota; kingdom Metazoa; phylum Chordata; class Myxini; order Myxiniformes; family Myxinidae; genus Myxine; species Myxine glutinosa. The sequence goes on along the minus strand of NW_027616903.1, from coordinate 64,681 downwards.
GTGGCCATTCCACCTGCCACAAAATAAGTTGTATTCGCAGCTTAGTAGATCATGCAAAAACACACTGCAGTAACCATGAACAACGCCGGATGGAAATGCTGCACTCACTCAACTACTGCGAGAAAATGACTACCGAAATGCATTTATCAAATATTGTCACCGGAAATCCAACTACGCAACAACAATCCAACTACACAATCCACAATCCAACCACACCTCGTGGATTCTGAAACCACAAGCCGCATTCTACGTGAGCAAATCATCAACATCACCCACAAACCACAAACATCCTTACGAGCACAGCTGTCAAAGCTAAAAGACCAGGTGAACAAATTTGACAAAAATAATGTCATCTACAACATACAATGTGAAGATTGTGAAGCCAATTGTGTGGGCCAAGTATCCAAATGCTTGACCACAAGGCTAACCGAACACCAACGTGGTGTCAGACCACAAGACAGGTATCCATTGGTTGCGACACACATACACACACACCAACACACATTCTCATGGAATCAAACCACGATCCTTGGCACAGGATCTTTGAGAGTGAACCGAAAGATTGTCGAGGCCTGGTATTCTGATAAAATCTCCATCAACTGACACATCGACTTACACCCCATCGACTTACACCCCACATACATAGCACTACGCAATCAATTACAAAGTCAAAAACGACAGTCATTTAAATGCAGGTAAGCACTGTGATTGGCAAGGATTTGGACCAATCCATGACTTGAACCGTCTCCAACGGAACTTAACGGTTTCACCACCACACCACACTCAACGCCTCTGAGGAAGAGAACTAGTTTGCTCTCAAAACGTATATATATATATATATATATATATATATATATATATATATATATATATATATATATATATATATATATATATATATATGTATATATATATATATATATACAGACTTGGCATTTAATATGGAATATTTTTTTTGTGGGGGTGAACTTACTTTTCAAGATGTCATCGAACCAAAAGTTCATTGGAATTATGTTGAAATTATTCTAGATTTTGTTAATGTGACCTTTAAAGGAAACAAAAACCACATTTGACATTTCGAAGCAAATAAATTGATCCTTGAAAGTGATGAAAACTGATATCGAACTCAATTCATGGACAGTACTGTGTTAAACTTCTGTACGTTTTCCAGAAGTATCTCTTTATTTTGCACATTAGCCAAATTTTTTTTTAACAAAAACAAAAGTTAAATTTTTAAAAAAAATTACTGGGATTACAGGCAGTAAAATTACAGTTCAGTACTTCGTGTAACCCCCACGAGCATTCAGGAGAGCACGTACACGTTGAGGCATGCTGTTCACGAGATTTGCCAAGGTTTGGACAGGAATCGCTTGCCATGCAGTGACAATATCCTGCTGCAATTCACGCACAGAGGTCGGCTGCTTGTCCAAGTTGTCGATTTGACGCGTTAATTCTGCCCACAAGTTCTCTATCGGATTCATATCCGGGGACATGGCAGGCCACTCCATATGTTCTACACCACGGTCAGCAAGAAAGTGTTGGATCATGTGAGCATGATGAGGCCGTGCATTGTCATCTTGAAAGACAAAGTTTCCTCGAAAGGCTGCATGAGCAAATGGAAGCAATGTTTCTTCCAGAATGGCGCTTCCAGAAACTGGTTCAGGTTTCCATTCAGAACAACCAGGTCAGTTTTGCCCCCTGCATGAAAAGCATCCAAACGGTCACCCCACCACCTCCAGCTTGGACTCTTGGCACTATACAATCTTTGTTGTAGGCTTCATGCAGTTGTCTGCGCACTCGGACGCGGCCATCTTGACGATAGACCAGAAATCTAGACTCGCCACTGAAGATCACGTGATTCCAGTGTCCTGGCTGCCATTGACGGTGCTCTCTGGCCCACTGCAATCGGCGCTGGCAGTGTTGTCTGGTCAGGCGTGGCTTTCTCAGGGGACGCCTGGCACGATAGCCTGCTTGAACCAGTCGTTGGTTGACTAGCCTTCTGGATACAGGCACATTTGTCAGTTGCTGCCACTCAGCCCGAAGCCGATTAGCTGACTTGGTACGGCCATTGCGGACTATCTGGTGCAGCTGGCGATCATCCCTCCTTGTGGTTCTGCGGGGATGTCCTGGCCTCAGTATTGGAGTAGGGACACCCCTCTGAGCATTTCGTTTCAGGATCTTTGACACCTGAACTTGAGTGATGCCATACTGCCGAGCAATAGCACGCTCTTTCATGCTGTAATTTCGTAAAGCCACCACTCCATGACAAACAGCATTGTCGAGTTGACGGACCATCTCCAGAGGAAGCGGCAATAACTTTTGGAGATGTGCAGCAGTTGTTTTCCACTAATACAGAATGCAACAACCCTTGCATACCCGACTGTGAAGCCAATCGTCAAATGCACCTGTACGTACATTTTGCCATGCCACCTGTGATATAATCCTGTTGTTGACTTCTTGCTGCGACAGACAATCAGTGACATGGTTCTTTTAACAAATAAATCACCAAAGTGTAAAAGAAACTCACCACATTGATATACTGAGTTAAGAAAGTAAACCCAAGTCAAGAAAAAAAAAATTCCATATTAAATGCCAAGTCTGTATATATATATATATATATATATATATATATATATATATATATATATATATATATATATATATATATATATATATATATATATATATATATATATATATATACTGTATATATATATATATATATATATATATATATATATATATATATATATATATATATATATATATATATATATATATATATATATATATATTGTAACGGATTTGGGAAACCATGCACTTTTTTTTTTCTTTTTTCTTTTTTTGTATACTGAATCGAGGCTCGTGAAAGAGCTAACATTTACTTCACAAACAAATCAACCAGACAAACAAAATATATAAAAAGAGCGAGCGGAAGACAAGATGGGGAGAGAAGGGGAAGCACACAAACACAACATTTGAGAGCAGGGAGATGTGTGGAAGGGAGAGGGCTTGGGGGGAGGAGGCGTGGGAAGGGGGGGCGGTGGGGGGAGAAGTATAAAACACAAGGACACCAAGGACTTCCAGGACAGAAGTTGGTATTTCAAAAAATTGGATTGGGGTGAAATTAGCGGGGGTAGAAAAGATCAAGGTTTTGGATGGGGGTAGATAAGAGATGGTGGTGAACAGCTGTTTTAAAGACCTGGAGGGTGGAGTGGGATTGAAGAGAGTGAGGGAGTTTGTTCCAGAGGCGGGAGAAAAGAGGAATGAAGGAGTGAAGGTGAGCAGAGAGTCTTGATTTTGGCAGTTTAACCAGAAGAGGGTTGCAGGCAGATCTTGTGCGACCTGTAGGAATATTTGCGGGACAGAGGCCAGAGAGAGCTGGGGGGGGGGGGGGGGCAAGGCCAGAGAGGAGTCGATAGAAGACGGAAAGACCACCAACCTGCCTGCGGTGAGTGAGTGAGAGGCCCTTGGAGTTAGCTTCATCGCGGGAGATTCCAATGATTCTGAATGCTTTGGTTTCAACAGCGTGAAGACGAGCTAGGTGTGAGGCAGGAGGACCAGCCCAGAAGGGAGAGCAGTATTCCATTGAGCTATGGATGAAAGCCTTGTATGTGGTGAGGAGCTCAGGTGTGCCAAGGAAGGACTTCGCATGACGGAGGATGCCCAGTCGGCGACTGGCTTTGGAGGCCAGATTTGAAATGTGGTTTTCCCAGGAAAGATCATGGCAGATAGTGAGACCCAAAAGCTTGAGTGACAGAACTTCTTGGAGAGGATTATTCAGAAAGTGGATGGGAGGGTTGTCCAGTCGGTCTTTTCGGAGAGACATCGTAAGAGTGTGAGATTTGTCAGGATTGAAAGACATGTTCCACTTGTTTGCCCAGTCTGTGATTTTGTCCAGGTCTGCAGAGAGGGAGGAGGCTGCAGACTGCCGATCTGAGGGATGAAGAATGGAGTGACAGAGAGTAGAGTCATCAGCAAAGAGATAGAGAGGATTTTCAAGAGAGTCAGAGAGATCATTGATGAAGACCAGAAAAAGCACAGGGCCCAGAACACTGCCTTGGGGAACTCCAGCCTGAACAGGAAAAGGAGATGAGAGAAACCCATTCAGGGCCACACGTTGACTACGACTAGAAAGGAAGTCCGCCAGCCATGAGTGGAGATTTCCATGGATACCAAAAGAGGAGAGTTTGGTGAGCAGAGCGGGGCGCCAGACCGTATCGAAGGCACGTGATATGTCAAGGGAGACTGCTCTAATTTCCTGTTTGGCATTGAGGACCTCCATCCATTGTTGTGAAAGCAGAAGCAGCATGTCCAGAGTAGAGTGTCCAGGTCTGAAACCAAATTGATGATCAGAGAACAAGCCATTGGAGAAGAAGAAAGATTTCATATCTGAAGCAATGATGGATTCCATGACTTTGCTGATAATTGGGAGAAGGCTGATTGGTCTGTAGTTGCTGGGATCTGTTTTTGCACCTTTTTTGTGCAAAGCGGTGGTGTTGGCAGATTTCCAAGCAGATGGAAGATGACCTTGAGCAAAAGAGAGGGTGAAGAGAACAGAGAGAGGGAGTGAAAGAGCGGAAGAACACGATTTTAGGACCCGTGGGCTGATGCCGTCAGGTCCAGTTGCAGAATCCGAGTCGAGGGTTGACAGAAACTTTTCCACCTTGTCAGGAGGAAAGGACACAGAGTCCAGGAGCAGCTGGGTATGACTGGGTACGGTGGGTACAGAGAGGGATGGGTTTGGGACACAAGATTTAGAGGCAAACACAGAGTTGAGGCATTCAGCTTTTTCACGTGCGGAGTCAGCCGTGTGGCCATTTGAGGTGAGGGAGGGGATGGAGGGGGAACAAACACCAGAAACAGATTTGACCAGACGCCACCAGGATTTGGAAGAGGGAGACAGATAAGAGAGTTCGGTCCCGAGAACGGAGAGATATTGTTTCCTGGCTCTCCTGGGGGTGGACAAACACTTGTTTCGGGCTTTGTGAAAGGAAATGAGATTTCCTTCCATTGGATTTGCTTTCCAGGAGACGAAAGCAAGTTATTTCTGGGCAATAGCCTCACCACAAGATTCCGTGTACCATGGACGGGAGGAAGGGTATGACAACTGAAGACGAGATGGGATAAATCTGTGCATGAGAGAGAGCAATTTACTTTGGAAGAATTCCCAGGATGAGTTGATGTCAGAGGCGGTAGAGATGGGAGACCAGTCCAGATGATTGATGGCTGCTTGAAGACCGTGCCAGTTGGCCTGAGTGAAATGCCAGACTCGTCGACGCTGAGGAGGCTCTCTGAGAATGGTCAGAGAGATGTCCACTTTAACAAGCACATGATCAGAAGAGCCGATTGGAGCAGAAGAAGAGCAGCAGACATTTTCAGGGAAGTTAGTCATAACCAAGTCCAGAAGAGAAGATGCTCCGTTGACTGAAATCCAGGTCGGGAAATTGACAGATTGTCAGTCCCAGTGAGTCACAGGAGTCCTTTGCTGAAGAGCCATGGCTGGTGAGAGAGGTACCCACACCCAGCCAACTGGCATGGTGACAGTTGAAATCACCACATATGAGGAAGAGAGAGTTGGGATGGGTAGATAGAAGTTGGTCCATATTCTCAGACAGCGAGATGTAGATGGAGTCATCACTGTTTGGTGGACGGTACAACACACATATGAACAAAAGGTGGGAGCGAAGGGGAAGCCGTAGCCAAAGGTATTCCTGCGGGTGAGGGTGGAGAGAGGGCAGTGCAGGGCGAGTGAGGAAGAGAGTTTTTTTATAAAGATAGCAACCCCACCTCCAGGACGAGGCTCAGGTCTATCATACCGGAGGAGGGAGTAACCTGGGAGAGATACCAAGGAATCAGAGACATCATGAAGGAGGAAAGTTTCTGTTAAGCAGATCACGTCTGGTTTGTCAGAAGCAACCTGTATGGAGAGATCAGACAAGTTTGAGCGAAGGCCCCGGATGTTTGAGGTCCATACCATTAATGAAGAGGAAGGGGGAGCATCGGATACAGAACAGGGGGGGGGGGGGGGGAGCGGAAGGGTAAGATGTGGAAGAGGAGGAAGAGGTAGGGAGAGCTGTTGAAGGTGTGTCAGAGATTACAGAATAGCTTGGAGAAAGGGAAGAATGGGGCGAACAAAAGGTTTGATGGTGATTGGGTGAGGCGCAGTGAGGTGTTATTTGACGAGGGGGAAGAGTGAGGCGGAAGGTTGAGGGGAGATGAAGGTGAAAGTTGGAAGGGGGAAGAAGCGGGGAGGACGCTTTGAGGAGGAGGGGTGAGAGGGGAGTCTAGGAGGGGAGAAGTGAGGGAGAGTCTCGGAGGGGAGGGGTGTGGGGGGAGATTTGAAAGGAATGGGTGATTGGGAAGATTTGGAGGGGAGGGGCAGGGGGGAAGGTTTGAAAGAGATGGGTGATGGGGATGATTTGGAGGGGAGGGGCAAGGAGGTAGATTTAGAGGGGAGGGGTGATGGGGAAGTTTTGGAGGGGAGGGGCAAGGGGGAAGATTTGAAAGGGATGGGTGATGGGGAAGATTTGGAGGGGAGGGGCAAGGGGGAAAATTTGAAAGGGATGGGTGATGGGGAAGTTTTGAAGGGGAGGGGTGATGGGGAAGATTTGGAGGGAAAGGGTGATGGGGAAGTTTTGGAGGGAAGGGGTGATGGGGAAGATTTGGAGGGGAGGGGTGATGGGGAAGATTTGGAGGGGAGGGGTGAGATTGGATTTTGAAAAGTGTACGATTAATGTGTGTGTGTGTGTGTGTGTGTGTGTGTGTGTGTGTGTGTGTGTGTGTGTGTGTGTGTGTGTGTGTGTGTATTTCTGTGTTTCTTTATTTGTGTGTGTTTTTACTTCTGTTTGTTTATTTTCGTGTGTGTTTCTTTGTGTGTGTGTGTGTGTGTTTCTTTATGTGTGTGTTTATTTTTGTGTTTTTATTTCTGCGTGTATCTGTGTTTATTTCTGCGTGTTTGTGTGTATGTGTTTATTTCTGTGTTTCTTTGTGTGTGTGTGTGTGTGTGTGTGTATGTATTTGTGTGTTTCTTTATGTGTGTGTGTGTTTATTTCTGTGTGTTTCTTTGTGTGTGTGTTTATTTGTTTGTGTTTATTTCTTTGGGTGCGTGTTTATTTCTGTGTTATTTTATTTGTGTGTGTGTGGCACAAAGACAATACATGACAGAATACATATGCACATAATATTGTTTCGCGATGCGATCAAAGATCCCTGCCACAGATCTTCCGATGTCCATGTTCCCTACTGTTGTTGCACTTCCCTCTCTCTCCCCCCTCTTATCTCCCGTTCCCTTTATTATATGTTATGTGTGTTAGCTCCAAAATGAGCCTCGACTTGGTATGCAAAAAAAAAAAAAAAAAAAAGTTTGAGGACGCTGAAGGATGGGTGGAATGCTGGAGAGTTTAGGGAATGAATGAAACAGGCACTGTAAGAGATGGAATTTTTTTTTGGAATGAATAGATTTGGTGAGCAAATCGAAAGCATCCTTTTATAGAAGAAAAAGAAAAAGGTGTTATAGAATATGACAGAATACAGTTCTTCAGGGGACAGATTAGACATTTTTTAACAACGTGATCACGTGATCACAAACAACGTGGTCGAAGAACGAACGAACAAATAAGAACAACGAATAAACAAATAAGACCAGAGAAGGAAATATTATTATTATTATTTTTTTTAGGAGATTTTAAAACAAGGAAGTATGGGGTGAAAAGACCGGGAAAACCAGAGACCAGAAAGCAATTGCAGCACGATCGAAGAACCTCTGAGACAAGAACAAAGCCTCAAGCCAAGGTCGGACACGGTAGCCTACTATACTACACTAGGCCTCAGAATACGCGATACGAAAGACCGACGATTCTGTACACAGGTATGAAAAACCAACACCAAGAATACTATTAAAGACACCCCAATAGGTACATACACTGAGAGAAAGATACAGTTTTGACAAAAACACAATTGTGAAAAGTTACTTAACTTCGAAAGCGTGCCGCATGGACAGCTTTGAAGAGACGACTTCTTTCCTGGAAGCTTTGTGTAATTGATTGTAAATATACCCCCTTTGTGTAATGTAATGATTCGTGTAAATACCTCCATTCGTTGTTGTAAGATCAAAGGTCGTCCCCTAGTTAGTCCATCGCACCACGTAGCAAATCATAGGACGTCTCCATAGTTATATCATTATTCTGTGTTTCAGTTAAGGCCATGTGTCCAATAGTCGATCTTACATTGCACCAAATCAAATAAGATAGAGCCCCTTTTCCATAGCGTTTGCCTCCATTACCAACTGCATTCGCCTACATCTCCAACAGCATTCGCCGCCATTGCCCATGTGCTCCAACTCGGAGAAGAAGGGCGTGGCCCGCCCATCGTCATCAAGAGGTGGAGCCAAGAAGCCCTTACGACCAACCAGGAATCGGTGGGCATGGCTTGGTAGGGCGTGGCTATATAACCCGTCACGGGAAGCCCCCACCGCCAGATGAGTGAGGGAGCACGCATTGAGAGCGCATGAGGCAGAGTTTTTGAGGGAGGTGCGCTGGACAAGTTCTGTGGAGTGAGGTACGAGAGAGAGAGACGACGCTGCTTCAACCAGCCCCTGCGCGCACGCAGCTTTGACGCGCTGCCGCGAAGCAACGCCGCCGTGTGAACCAGAGTGCGGGGAGTCGGCGGCCGCTCACCTCCAGCCCTGCCGTTTGCATGGACCTGAACCTCATCCTTCCAGCCCTGTGGTCCCACCTTCTCATCCCTCCAGGCAATCCTACCTGCAATTCCCCATTCGTGTGAGTCTGTTTGTGTTGTCCTGTCCCTGGGGTTTAAGTAAGCCTGTCTAAGTTAAGCTTGCTCTGTGTCTATCTTCACTGTATATTACTTTTATTCCTTGCTTCCTTTGGTTTGTGTAAATAATTAATAAATCTTTGTTCTTTCTTTACCTTTGGCTTTTTCATTCTCGTCCGATCGTCCTTGTCTTTTACCCATTGATATACGTGGCACGATTTGGCCAACGCTCAGGATCGGGTTAGTCTTTGCTAACGGCTCGAACTTCGGGTTGCTAAAACCGCTCGGCAACTAGTCCATCTAAAACCGTGGTTCGAGCGGGAGTCCCTCCCCTGCTTCGTGGTCAGGAGTGGCACTCAGGTCCTTGGGACTTTTCATTGACCAATTACCCTGGCTGCTCCCGACCGGAAGGAGCGTTGTGATTTCCAGGACTCACGTCGGTCAGTTACAGACAAGGGGCTAACCCCTCCTTGATAAGGGAAAGGCCGACGTCTGAGATCCGTAACAATTGGTGTCGGGGAGTGAAATTTGGACCCGAAGTGCGCTTAACACACTCAAAATTACGAGCGGCCGAAAATTTTTATTCAACATCCAAATTAAAATCGTGCCATGGATGATCAAGGCGACCGGATGCCGGTAGGGGAGCTAGAGGAGGGTTTAGAGTCAACCCAGGACCCCAGGGAGGAGGTGGGAGTAATGGAGGAGGAGTGCAATACGCATTCGGTAGCGGGGATTTCAGGTGCACAAGATGGCGCCTCGCACGTGGTGGCCGCGGTAGCCGAGCCCGCTCTACCAGCAGGCTTTGACATGCAGCAGTTCATGGCACGGTTCATTGAATATATGGCGGAATCGAAGTGTGACAACGAAAAAAGAAGTAGGGAATTGAAAGAAATAAGGGACGAGGTAAGGGGGAGTAGGTGTGAATTGACCGAAAGAATGGGAAGACAAATTGAAGGATTGGAAAGCAGAATGAGGGACGAAGCGAGGAGTACCAGGGAACGGTTGGGCAACCAAATTGGGGGATTAGAAAATCAAATCGGGGAATTGAGAAATGACATGGGAAATCAAATCGGGGGGCTAGAAGCCAAATTTGAGGGGTTAGACAATAAATTTGAGGGGTTAGACAATAAATTTGAGGGGTTAGACAATAAATTTGAGGATTTGACAACGGGATGAAAGGGGTGAAGAATGGGTTGACGGGGTTAGAAGACAAGATGGAAGGCAAATTGAGGGAAATAGGGGAGCAATCCGCCCGGGAAATTAAACAAATGGGGAATCAGATAGAGGAGGTAAAAATCAGGTTGGAAGGTAAATTGGATGCCCAGAGGAATGATTTGGAACAGATGAGGGCGGCATATACCAAAGAGATGGGAGAGATGGGGGAGGAGATAAGGCGTGGAGCGGGCGAAGAGGTCGCGGGGGTACGCGAGGAGGTAAAGCGGGGTGAGGAGCGCATGGAGAAAGAGGTGAGGATTAGTACGGCTAGGTTACAGGGGGGCATAGAAGACCTGACGCGGGGAGTCGAGCTGCTGACGGTGGGACAAAAGGAGTTAGGGGAGCAGGTGGAAAAGAACACGGCGGTAATAGGAGGGTTGAAAGTGACCCAGAAGGAAATAAAAAAAGAACTGATAGCGACAAAGAAGGAATGTCAGATGGTACATGAAGGGTTGACAAAGAGGTTGGACGAGGTGACAGAAGCAATGGAGACAAAAGAACGGGAAGTAAGAACGCACATAGAGACGACCAAGGTGGCCTTAGAGGAAGAAATTGAGGGGGCGCACCGGGAAATAAAAGAGGTGAGACAAAAATTAGAGGAAGTGGAAGAGGGGGTAAGTGAAATTAAGAAGAGACGGAGGGAGACTAAGAGGGAGATAAAGGAGGAGGTGATGGAATTGGTGCAAGGTCTGTGCTCAAATCGTGATGATGTGCTTACTGACCAAATAAAGAGTTTGCAGGTGGCGGAGGAGGAGCGAAGACGAGGTGCCGAGGTGAGTGGCGATATGCTCGGGAATGTATGTGTGAGGGGAGATTCAGTGAGCTTGGGTGTTGGTTTAGACCCGGGCGTTCGTGAGAGGCCGCTGGTGAGGTGTGCGACAGGTGCAGAGTGTGTGGAAAGAGGAGGTGTGCGACAGGTGCAGAGTGTGTGGAAAGAGGAGGTGTGCAAGGAGGTCCGACTATGGGGAGTGCGAGGGGTATTGGTGAACAAGGGTGTATGGGTAGTGAGTGGGTAGCGGGTTGCGGAGGGGCGACCCAGGCATCGACACCAACAGGGGTAGTGTTTAGAGGGACGGGGGATGCACGGGAGCCCCCCAGGAATAGTGTACTGTGGGGGCCCGAACGGTTCGGCCCCGCGCTGACCCCACAAGGAGTGACGCACGGGGTCCGGCCTTCAGGCGCCCACAAGGTCCCACTCGCGCCATATGACGGCAAGAGTGATCTGAGGGCGTACCTGGCGCAGTTCGAATACGTGTGTAGAGGCAACGGTTGGAATCCAGACGAAGGTGGAGTACACCTTGTGGGGGCACTGCACGGCGCGGCGGCAGAGGTGCTGACAGCTTTACCACCGGGTGCTCTCATCATGCCAGCTCTCCGCGCAGCCTTAATTAATCGTTTTGGTATTGAACAGCAGAGCGAGCTTGTAAAAGCTCAGCTTGCTCAGCGCAAACGCAAGCCCCAGGAGACCATCGGGGAACTTGCCCATGACATTCGCCGCGCAGTGGGAATCGCACACGCGGACATGGCAGCGAGTTCCCAGGAAAGCCTGGTGCTGGATCACTTTATCCAGGCTCTTCCGGATCTGGAGCTCCGACAACAGCTCGCCATGTGGCGCCCGCAGACCATGAGCCAGGCGGCCGATGCTGCAGCCCGCAGCGAGGCCCCTGGCATGGGGAGGCGAGCGCCACGCAGTGGCGGTGCGTCAGGTAAGGCCCGTGATGGGTGGCGGCCCCACTAGGGGGCCCGCCCCCGAACGGGGCCCTGACCTGGAGAGCATGGTCCGGAGGCTGGTGGACCGGCACCTGGCGGGATCTGGACCATGGCAGGCGGCCCCGGTGGTGGCACCCGGTGGGCCACGGCAGAGTACACCAATTCGAACATTTAGGGGGGGAAATTTGGAAATTCCGGAGGCAAGCACCTTACCAGGTGAGGTGCTATAATTGTGCTCGGCTGGGTCACCGTGCATGGGAGTGTCGAGCTCCGCGCCGGGACGCTCCCCAACAGCCGATGCCCTCAACTCCGCCCCATATCGATCGGCCTAGCCGACCTCAGACACCCCCCCCACCAGAGCCCAGGAAACTAGAACGTGCCGGGCATGCAGGGCAGTGTTCGGCAGTAGGGGATGGAGAAGAGCCCTCATTGACGTGAGAGGTCATTCATTGTGGCCAAATTGGTACTGGTAGTTTGACAATTCGGTGCAAAATTGCCGGCGTGGGGGTAGACGCCGTTGTGGACACGGGAGCCAGCGCCACGATCATCAGCCCCGTGATCCTTAATTCGAGTGCAGACGGCTGGGGTAAAATCCAGCGTCTGGAAAATCATGGTTTGCAGCTGGCTACCGGGGTAACGGCCCCGATCATAGGGCGTGGTTTTGTGACCCTCAAGTTGGGATCGGTAAAGAGAGAGATAGAGGTTTGGGTGGCGGAGGTGTGCGACCCGTGCTTAATAGGGTTGGATTTGTTGACTGCCAGCGGTTGTAAAATCGACTTGTGCCGGGGGATCCTGCAGGTGGGAGTGGAAGAGCTACCATTGGAGGGGGTGAGCATGGCCGAAAGAGTGGAGCTGGAGGCTCCTGAGGCCGTGACCATCCCTCCGGGGGCCGAGGCCATAGTGCCGGCCCAATGGTCAGCTCGCCCAACATGGCAGGAGTCCTGTGGCGTGGTCGAACCGGTGGCAGCGCGATCCATACCTGGTTTAATCATGGGCCGCACCCTTGTAAAAATGGACGGGCCGGTGGTGGCTGTCCGAGTAATTAATATAAGCACGGAACCACGCACTATAGTACGGGGCACGAAGGTAGCTGGCTGCACCCCAGTTAGAGAAGTCGCGTTAGTGAGGGGCGAGAACGTCCAGCCAAGCCGGCCCCAGGGGGAGCCTTCAATAAATACTAGGAATTGGCCCGATCCCATTTGCGACATGGTAAATCGAAGTAGCGTAGAGTTGGGAGGTACGCAGAGGGAGACCTTACACAAACTGATTGGATTCCATTTGGATCTCTTCTCCTTATCCTCCGAGGATATTGGACGTACGGGCCTGGTGAAACGTCAGATCCACACCGGTGAGGCCCGGCCTATTCGTCAGCCCACCTGATGGCTCCCTTGGAGCAAGAGGGCGGAAGCCGACGAGCAGGTAGAAAAGATGCTCGATGCAGGTATCATCGAGCCCTCGGGAAGTCCCTGGATGTCACCTGTTGTGCTGGTTAAAAAGAAAGATGGGACCACGTGGTTCTGCGTGGACTATCGCCAGCTAAACAACGTGACACTCAAGGACTCATATCCCCTGCCAAGGATTGATGACACCCTCGATGCCGTTGCGGGCTCAAATTGGTTCTCAACTTTGGACCTCAAGAGTGGGTATTGGCAGGTGGAGATGGATAGGGCAGGGAAGGAGAAAACGGCATTTTCCACAGGTAAGGGGCTGTATCAGTTCACTGTGATGCCGTTTGGTTTGTGTAACGCCCCCGCCACCTTTGAGCGATTAATGGAACATGTACGAGGTGGCATGCCATGGCAATCATGCCTGGTATACCTGGATGACGTCCTAGTACATGCCAAGACATTCCCCCAGGCTATAGCTAATTTGGACCAGGTGTTTGGGTGCCTCAGACAGGCAGGGTTGAAGCTGAGTCCGAGTAAGTGCACCTTGTTTACTAGAGAGGTGGCCTATCTAGGTCACGTTATCGGTCACGAAGGGGTAAAAACAGACCGAGGCAAAATTACAGCGGTAGAGGAGTGGCCCGCACCACGTACCATCAAGGAGGTGCAGGGATTTTTGGGACTCTGCTCCTACTACCGGCGCTTTGTGGCGAAATTTGCGGAGTTGGCCCGGCCCCTCCACCGGCTTACGGAGAAGGGGACGCGATTTAATTGGACAAGGGAGTGCCAAGAGGCCTTCCTAAAATTGAAGGGGTGTTTGACCTCTGCACCCATTCTAGCTTACCCCACTAGTGACGGGACATTTACCCTGGTACACGGATGCAAGCCAGGAAGGATTGGGCGCAGTTTTGTCTCAGACACAGGAGGGCGTGGAGAGAGTGATTGCTTATTATAGTCGGGCCTTAAGTAGGCCCGAACGAAATTATTGCATCACCCGCAAGGAACTATTGGCTATGCTGGCTGCCATGAACCATTTACACCCGTACCTGTACGGGCGGAAATTTTTGTTTCAAACTAACCATTCCTCCTTGCAATGGCTCCTTCGGTTCAAGGAACCAGAGGGCCAAATTGCAAGGTGGTTGGAAAAGTTGCAGCAGTACGATTTTAATGTGACCCATAGGGCCGGGAAGGCCCATGGTAATGCCGACGCACTCTCCCGGCGTCCTTGTTTGGGGGAAAACTGTAACTTTTGTGTGAGACATGAGGAGAGGGAGCAATTGGGCGATTCTGCCCGGATCCTCGTTGTCCGGGCAACCCGGGTGAAAGGGCCAATTTTACCACTAACTGCAGATGAAGAATTCGGAACTTTGGCGTGGATCACGGCCCAGCAGGAGGATCCCGTCCTGGGACCGGTGTACAATTGGGTTCGATTGGGACAAAGACCTAAGGGGGAAGAGGTTACCCCCCCTCGGGGCGCAAACCAAGGCATATTGGGCTCAGTGGCAGACCCTGGAATTGAAAGGCAACATCTTATATCGCACGTGGGTGGAAGTTCCCTCTGAGAGAACTTCCTGGCTGGTGATAGTCCCTGACAAATTTAAGAACGTCATATTACAACAGGTGCATGGTACCCACTCCGGCGGCCATTTGGGCAGGACAAAGACAACATCTCGGGTCCGCCGGAGGTTCTATTGGGTAAATATGGGGCGCGACATACAGGATTGGTGTCGGAGATGCGATGTCTGTGCTGCCAAAAAGGGACCAGCACGGAGGATGAGGGCCCCCATTCAATTACACCAGGTGGGGGCCCCCCTTGAGCAGGTGGCTATGGATATTCTAGGACCGCTGCCCTGCACCCGCCAAGGTAATAAGTATATCCTCGTTGTAATGGACTATTTCACCAAGTGGCCAGAGGCCTACGCCCTCCCCAACCAAGAAGCCGGGGTGGTAGCACAGGCCTTCGTGGAAGGATTTGTATGTCGGCATGGGATTCCACAGGAGCTGCACACTGATCACGTGATCAGGGTCGAAATTTTGAAAGCCAATTACTAAAAGATGTGTGCAGACTCCTGTCAATTCGGAAAACACGAACAACGCCCTTGCGGCCACAATCTGACGGGATGGTGGAAAGATTCAATCGAACATTGATACAACAACTAGCATTGTTCACCACCACCCGTCAGGATGACTGGGACGAACATCCCCCATACTTGTTGATGGCCTACCGAACCAGCCAGCACGGGGCCACCACATGCAGTCCAGCGTTGCTTATGTATGGGCGGGAGTTGCGGGCTCCCGCCGACTTGCTATGCGGTCCCGTGGCAGAGACCACAGATATCCCGCCGAGGGAGGGTTACGCACGTCACCTGGAGGAAGGCATGGAGCGGGTCCATGCCTTCGCCCGCTGCCAGCTCCACCTGGCAGGGGCCAAGATGATGCGCAGGTACGACCACCGGAGCCAGGGGAGCCAGTACGCTCCGGGGATGAAGATTTGGTTCTTCAATCCCCGGAGGTGGAAGGGTAGGTACCCCAAACTCACCTCCCTCTGGCAAGGCCCGGGGGTCGTCCTGTCGCAAGTCTGTGACGTGGTCGTTAAGATCAAAATGGGGCCACGAGCCCTCCCTCGGATCGTCCATGCCGACCGGATAAGACCTTATGCCGGTGAGCAGGCGCCATCGTGGATCGCCTCGGCTCTAGATGCCGAGGCAGGACCCAGTACCTCTTGCGAAGGGGGCTCATAGTGTCAGAGGACTGGGGGGTGATCGTGGGAGATGCCCGATGTGGTGGGATGGCAACTCTGCCATCCCTCACAACCCGGCACATGAGCATTAGTTATGGGGTTTTGGCAGTGTAAGCTCGCCGAGGGAGGGTTTGGATAAATCTGTAGGGATCTAGAGAAATGACATTAGGTAACTGTAGGGTTAAGTAGCGACATGATACCTGTAGTAGGGGACGTAGCAGATTAGTGGATTATAACGACGAGGGAGCACAATAATATAAGGGGCGACTGGGAAGCGCGAGTTTTAGAAGGGCACCAGGTAGTTTAGATGATGCAGTTGTGCATGCTGGTGAGAGTATTGAAATGAGGAATTGAGGGGCAATGCTCGGGAAAGATGTGTGTATGAGCGTGGGAGAATTTGGGTGCCTGAGGCGATGGTTTGGAGAATTGGGAGTCTATGGAGCAGTGTATTGTGAAAAGTGTGAGGTGATTGTGAGTTGTATTGAGCGGGAAAGTGTATGGAGTAGTGTATGAGTGAATAATTGTGATTGTGCATTGTATTGAATGGAATGAAGAAGCCTGGGAGGAAGGAGGGTGCAGGAAGCACCAGGTGTGTGAGCACAGGTGTGCAAGTGAGTGAACAGGTGTATGGAGAATGGTTGAATGAATGGTCTGGAGTAAATGGAGTATGGAATGGATGGTGTGGAGTGAGTATGGTGGAAAATGTGGAGTGGAGTGGTTGGTGCGAAGGGAGTGTATGGGGAGGATGGACCCCTATCACGAATACCCAGGGAGGGTAGTTTAAGAGTTAGGTAGAGGGTATAGGTAAATTGTGGTTGGATATTGGCATCTGTGGTGCGTGTGGAAGAATGGTGTTTGGATGGGTGCATTAGTGACGTGGAAATGGCTGGGTGTGTGGCCTGTTAGTGTGTGTGGTTGGTTGGACACTCCGCCACTGTGAGGATGTTGGCCAGGTGAGGCCGCAGGTGGGCTCTGGGAGCCGGTAGAGTTGTTGTGGATGGGGCCCCAGGATCCAGAGGATGGACCCGGGTAGCCCAGTGCCAGAGAGGGCAACGAGGGGGTAAGTGCCAGGGAGGGCCTTCCCCAGTTAGATAGGTTAGGTAAAGGAGCAGATAAGCTCAGAGGCAACTGCAGTGGCGGAGGTGTGCAGGTGAGTAGACCGGCTGGGAGAGCCACACGACTCAGTCCCGAAATTGTGCAAAGGCACAGGGAGTTGAATCCGGGGAGTGAGACCCCAATTTGATGAGCACCACAGTTTGGTCAATGGGAATTGGTTTTTAGAACTGCATAGAGTAAGATAGCCAATGGATTGGTAAGGAAAGACCCCGGGTAGTGTAAAGTGTGTTAAAGTCATTTAGAAGGAAGATAGGATTGAAATCTCCTCGCACCATCTGCATCCACTCACCTGAGGTGACGACAGAACTCCACACCGTGCCATGTGTTGTTGTTTTATTTTTGTGCAAATGTTTTGGAAAGGTGAGACGCATCATGACGTGGGTGTGACATTGTGCTTGATGTTCCATCTCTCCCTCCTTAAGAGGGATTGATGATGAATTGGTGATGGCAAATTTAGACATTGGGATTGTAACGAATTTGGAATTAGGGGAGATATGTGGAAGACGTGACGGTAGTGACGAATTTGTAAATGTGTAGGTTTTGTAAATATGGGGTAAGGGGCAAGGGTAGTGTAGGTAACAGGGGGGGGGGGGGGGGGGGGCAACCTTAGGGATGAACTTTCTCAGCTCGCTCCCATGCGCACCTCACCTTGCATTACCTTTATTGATGTGTACCCTTGTGACCTTACCCCTCGCTAGCTCTGCTTTGTCTTCCTTCCCCACCTATGAACCGTGCTCTCTGGGCACTGAGGGGGAGCATGCGGGAGCCCGCCATTGTGTGCCCGAAGTCCCGCTGCTAGCTGCCTGCATCGATGCACCACTTTATGGACCACGTTGTTGTGGCCGAGCACCACCATATGGACCACAGTCTGTGGCCGAGCACCACATTTATGGACCACCCATAGTCGGCCCCTGTTGGCCATAAATAAAAATGGACACGTTTATGTGCTTTTTTTTTGTTTATTATGGCAAATAGGCCGCAAGCAAGAACACGAAGAAAGACAACATCTCGAAGAGACATCGGACCAGCAGAGCAGGAGCGGAAACCAGCAGAGCAGTGACAAGACCAACAGTTGTTTTATTATTATGCAATGTAGCACTGGATGGTGCGTGACTGTGCTCTTGATTGGTGCTTTGGTGTTTATTGGTGCTGGTGCGTCGATGCAGTGCATGCTCTATCCTCCCTCCCACAGGAATTTTATCTTTGTGTCTCCCAAAAGTCGGTGGTGAGGGCGATCGGTGCATCGGGCGCCGGGTGCGCGAGCATGGTGGCGTTAGCCAAGGCGAGCTTCGCGCCCGTGAACGCCGTGTCCATCTGCTCGGTCCAGGTAACGTCGCCTTTGCCCGGCTTACCTCGGAGAGCTTCGTGCAGGGGGCGCAGGAGCTGGGCGATACGGGGCAGGAACCGATGGTAAAAGTTCACCATGTCCAGGAACTCCTGCAGCCCTCTGATCGTGCGGGGGCGCGGAAACCCCTTCACCGCCTCCACCTTGGCCGGCAGGGGGACGGCTCCGTGCCTGGTGACACGGTGCCCCAGAAAATCGATTACGGCGATGCCGAACCGGCACTTTGCGGGGTTCACAATCAGGCCATGCTGGCCCAGGCGTTCGAAGAGCGTGCGGAGGTGGCGTAGGTGCTCTTCGCGGGACGCGCTGGCGATGAGGATATCGTCCAGGTAGATGTAGACAAAATCCAAGTCGCGCAGGATGCTGTCCATCAGTCGCTGGAACGCCTGAGCCGCATTCTTCAGACCGAAGGGCATCCACAGGAACTCGAAGAGTCCGAATGGCGTGATGACCGCCGTCTTCGGGACGTCCTCCGGCCTGACGGGGACCTGATGGTAGCCACGTATGAGGTCCACCTTTGAGAAGAAGGACATGCCCGCCAAACGGGCGGAAAAGTCCTGAATGTGGGGGACGGGGTAGCGGTCGGGGGTGGTGGCGTCATTGAGACGGTGATAGTCCCCGCACGGTCGCCATCCCCCGCCGGGCTTCAGCACGATGTGTAGCGGCGACGCCCAAGCACTCTCTGAGCGCCGAACGATGCCGAGTCGCTCCAGGGTAGCGAACGCCGCTTTTGCCACCGCCAGCTTCGTCGGCTCGAGGCGGCGTGCCCGGGCATAGACCGGTGGCCCGATGGTGGGGATGTGATGGGCCACCCCGTGCTTGACGGCCCCCGCCGAGAAGGTGGGCCGCGTGAGGGCCAGGAAGCCGGCGAGGAGGCGGGTGAATGCGTCCGCTGCCGGAAGCGTACAGATCAACGTGGCCGGAACCGAACCGTTTGGCAAGCCGCTTGGCAAGCCGCTCGTTGAGCTGCTCGACGAGCTGGGCAGCGCACAAGCGAGCGAGCTGAACGTCTCGGCCTGGACAAGACATCTGCGCTTTACGTCGACCAGGAGCCCATTAGCGCACAGGAAGTCCGCGCCAAGCAGTGCCATGGGCACATCGGCGGTGACGAACGTCCATCGGAAAACCTGCCCTCCGAACCGCAGAGAGAGGCAGCATTTTCCGTACGTACGGATGGGCGTCCCGTTCGCGGCAAGCAGCGCGGGGCCCCCGCCCGCGGCGTGCTTGTCTGACGTACCGGCGGGAACGACACTCACCTGCGCTCCCGTGTCGCACAGGTAACGGCGCCCGGATAAGGTGTCCGTTATGAACAGCAGGCTGCTCGAACGGCCGGCGCTCATCGCCACTATTGAGCGCTGGCCCGGGCGTTTCCCGACCTGTTGAAGGAGCATGGCGGATGACACTGCCGAGCCTCGTGGCCGAACTTGGTGTGGAACCTGCACCAGGTGGTGGAGCTGGAGGATTGCAGCTGGCTCCGCCAGGCCGGTGGAGTTGGCGGTTTTCCCCGCGGTGGCGGTTTTCGCCGTGGCGGTGGGCGGGGCGTGGCGGCGGTCACGAGGTGCGTATCAGCATGCTGCGTATGCTGTGTAAGCTGATGCTGTGGATCAGCATCATCAGCAGCATCAGCCTCGAGGTCCGTGACGGCCGCAAAGTACCTGTACGCCTCGGCTGCCAATGCTCGGGGTTCCGTTAGCACGGTCCCGACCAACGCGAGGCGAACCTGCGCTGGAAGTTGGCGACGGAAAAGCGCCTGGAATAGAGAACCGGGGGCTTCGTCGCCCAACAGTGACAGCATATGGTCCATTCGGACCGACGGGCGCGTGTCGCCGAGCTCGGGGAGATCCAGGAGGCGGTCGGCCCGTGCGTCGTCCGTGAGGCCGAACGTGGCTAGGAGTAGCCGCTTGAGTGCCTCGTACTTGTGGCCGTCCGGTGGGTGGCGAAGGACGGACACAACTCGAGCGGCCGTGCCGGGCCCGAGTGAGGCGACGACGTGGCAGTAGCGCGTGTCGTCGCCGGTGAGGCGCCGAAGCTGAAATTGGGCTTCGGCTTGGACGAACCAGACTTTGGCCTGGGCCTCCCAAAATTCGGGAAGTTTGATGAAGTTGGCCATGGCAATGGCGTCGTGTGTGGAAAGATCGCTCCGGCAGATCCAACGTCGAGGTCACCAGTAAAGCACGGCGTTACGCGCGCTGCTTGCGAGCAAGGAGGAAGCGGACAAGCGGTAACTTATAAGCGTCTTTATTTCAGGAGCTCACTGTAACACTAGCGCGCTCCGGGCTGCGCGCCCCGTGTATATCCTCAGGCCACGCCTCACCCCTCGGGCGTGGCCGCCGCCCACTTGGTGCGCGGAATGATGTCACCACGCCAGTGGGCTTTTGTGTCCGCCACATATATATATATATATATATATATATATATATATATATATATATATATATATATATATATATATATATATATATATATATATATATATATATTGTCTATAATTCACCAATAATACAACACACGATGAAAAGGTTGTTGTTGTGCGGCCTTGTGCCCATCATGTTTGTGTCACACCACAAATTTAAGATGATGGCCCGTCATACCTTACCAAGCACAGCGCAGTCTTCAAAGTGCGAGTTGAGAGCAAATGACGACATGCGGAATAAAAGAATGAGAAGCGAAAAATAAAAGTTTTGCAGCTGCTGAGAGTTAATCACAACTCGAGCTGATCATCCAAATTAATTTTCCCAATCTATCATTGACTTATTGACCCAAGTAGGACGCGTGGTGTGCATGTTGTGCTGCCGGTGGTGCTCGGTTCATATAACCACATAGTACACGCGCACACATAATACGAGCAGCGATCGCTTCCCGGATGTTGTGATGTCCGTGCACGTGACGCCTCGCGGAATCCAGCGTGGCCTTATGGCGGCGCATGATCAGTCCACACCCGAGTCCGCGGCTGCTTCTGGGTCTGAAACCTATTCTGGCTTCGAATCCGAGTCGCTTGGTGGTTCCTTTGATTCGTCCCCTGAGCAAGAGTGCACGGAGGCAGCGCTCAGTGTCGACGGCAGCCAAGCATCGGCACCGGAGGACAAACAGGCCGTCAGTGTCGGGGTGAGAATGTTTGTTTGTGTTGATGACGCTGGTTTCGTTTATCGACTCTTACAACTTAGTTTTTTATATTTTGTTAACAACAGAAGAACAAGAGTAGACGACGGGAAAATGAGGCACCGGAAACAGGAATCGATGCATTTCAATCGCCGACATGAAGTGCAATGATAATTTTAGATTTAATAAAGGAACGAATTCGGACAACAATCGTAAGTTACGAGCTGCTCTTTTGATAGGTATGCAAGCAGGTGCTCACTGACGTGGGATCGGCGGTGATGTCCGGTTGGCACGGGCGAGCTGCCGGCGGTCACGTCCGGTTGGCACGGGCGAGCTGCCGGCGGTCACGTCCGGTTGGCACGGGCGAGCTGCCGGCGGTCACGTCCGGTTGGCACGGGCGAGCTGCCGGCGGTCACGTCCGGTTGGCACGGGCGAGCTGCCTGCGGTCACGTCCGGTTGGCACGGGCGTAGCTGCCTGCGGCCACGTCCGGTTGGCACGGGTGCGCTGCCGGCGGCCACGTCCGGTTGGCACGGGCGAGCTGCCGGCGCTCACGTCCGGTTGGCACGGGCGAGCTGCCGGCGCTCACGTCCGTCCGGTTGGCACGGGCGTAGCTGCCGGCGCTCACGTCCGTCCGGTTGGCACGGGCGTAGCTGCCGGCGGTCACGTCCGGTTGGCACGGGCGTAGCTGCCGGAGGTCACGTCCGGTTGGCACGGGCGAGCTGCCGGCGGTCACGTCCGGTTGGAGCGGGCGTAGCTGCCGGCGGTCACGTCCGGTTGGAGCGGGCGTAGCTGCCGGCGGTCACGTTCGGTTGGAGCGGGCGTAGCTGCCGGCGGTCACGTCCGGTTGGAGCGGGCGTAGCTGCCGGCGGTCACGTTCGGTTGGAGCGGGCGTAGCTGCCGGCGGTCACGTCCGGTTGGAGCGGGCGTGCTGCCGGCAGTCACGTCCGGTTGGCACGGGCGTAGCTGCCGGCGGTCACGTCCGGTTGGAGCGGGCGTAGCTGCCGGCGGTCACGTCCGGTTGGAGCGGGCGTAGCTGCCGGCGGTCACGTCCGGTTGGAGCGGGCGTGCTGCCGGCGGTCACGTCCGGTTGGCATGGGCGAGCTGCCGGCGGTCACGTCTGGTTTGCAAGATAGTCACAGTGCTGCCGGCTGTGGCGTGTTGGCACTGGCACGTTGGTGGCATGTTGGCACGTTAGCGTTGCTGGCGGTGGCGTGTTGTTGGCACGGCACGCAGCCAGTGGCGGAATATTGTTGGCACGGGCACAGGCCCTGTGGCAGCATCCGGTCGGTACAGTGGCGTTGCCGGTTGCCACATCCGGTTTTCGCATCCGGTGGCGCTTTCCGGATGTCACCCGGGTGAGGATGAGGGTGGCGGACTGCGGTCACTAAAATGGAGAATAATTTTTATTTTTAGCAGAGCATGGGGAATATCCCGACTGTAGTAATATCAGTGCAAGAGGTCTTGCTAGGTACAGTACTTCACTACATATTTGGGGCTACATGGTATCTGTGCTTCTGTTCAGAACACTGGCATCTTGCTCGACCCCCAAGATGATGGTGCGTGTTCGAGTGGTGTGGAGATCAGCGTTTCGGATCCTGAGAAGCGCCTGGGCAGCAATGCAGTTAACATGCGAGAACTCTTTACCGTTTACCTAGTGGAGGCCAGGTAAACCTATGCCTATTCCCTTTGCACATTCCTTTTTATAAAAGCATATTTGGTTTGCCTCGACCTTTTGTGATTCGTTTTCATTTTAGTTTGTGAAAATGCATCTTTAATTATTTTGTGCACCGTTGCACATCAACTGCAATTCTTTTTGAGGTCATCTCATCTCGATTCTCGAAGAGATTAGTTTGTAAAATGGGTCTTCATGTCTGGTTGTCTCCATCCGTCTGTTAACTCCTTTGCTATTTGGTACTCCTCCTTTGGTGGTACTCCTTTGGTACTTTGGTACTCCTCCTTTGTCACCCAGCTGATTGTTTTGAAAATTGACACATGAATGTAAGACAGTCGTCCACACAATCGCTCTGACTTCGATTTTTCGATTTTGGATCGGGTGGCCTCCTCGGTGATCAGGCGGATAGCAGGGGAGTTCGCCTAAATCAGCAGAGGTCTGAACTACAACCTCAAGCGATGACTGTCAGCCCACTCGGGGATTTCTTTGTTATCCATACATTGAGAGTTAAAACTTTGGATTTTCTGAGGTGTTTTGGTCATTGAAATTCCTCGATAGGGCAAAAGAGCAGGTTAGTATGACATTATATGGGGGATGGAACAGAAGAGGCCATTTCCTCTGTGTCCTAAAAACGATAAGGGGTTTTCGACACCAGGCTCCGTATGTTGAGTATCTGAGTGTTAGTAAAAAAAAATAAAAAAAATCCGGGGATCCATTGGCCTCTACTTTTGGAGAGCATCTTGATGATCTCCAATTGTCCAATGACTAAAGCATGTCATTGCCGTTGACCGTTAATGTTGCAATTCTTTTCACATCCACCACCAAAGGTGGATGGAGATTGTTTTCACCCCTGTCTGTCTTTGTTTGTTTGTTTGTGAACAAGATATCTCAAAAAGTTGTGGGCGGATTCGGACGAAAATTTGCAGAGACGTAGCATATGTGACAAGGACGAAATGTTTAGATTTTGGTGAAGATTCGGATCCGGATTCTATAATTTTTAAAAGTGATTCTTCACCATTGAGAGATAGGGCCAAAAACGATACATAGCAGGATATCTCAAAAAGTTGTCGACGGATGATTTCGATTAAATGCGATTCTGTATTGTGATTTTCTGGTCTACTCTGGGATAGAAAATGTAAACTGTTCAGTGTTCACCTGGCGGAGGTATGCTCTCCACTGAGTGCCGTTCTAGTTGTTTTTTTAATTTCACAATCCATGTTTTAAAAAGTGGAACTTCCTTCTTGCTAAATAGCTTCACAACCTTTTAATTTAATCCCTAACTCAGCCGTGTGGTGTGTGGTGTGTGGTGTGTGGTGTGTGTGCATATATGTGCAGCGTCTGTCCTGTTGTGTTGTCTTGTCACTGAACTACTTTCTCAAACTTTTGTGAAATCGTACCAAACTTCTGGTATGCACATATCTCTCCCGTCGGTATGTCCTAAGCGTATTTGTTTTTGAAAAATTTTCCAATTATTATTATTTATTTTTTGGGGAATTTTTTTTTTTCAACTTCAATTGCTTATAAAATGTGATATCACGTATATTACAAATACATTTGGGCATTATGATTGTTTGAATTATGATTGGTGTAAACCATGACAAAACAGCAACTCAGGTACAGTCATTTATCTATATGTCTACATATCTGGACAGTGTCTGTTGTCACTGAACTACTCCCTGAAACTTTTGTTTCCGTGGTTGTGAGGTGATTTTAATAACGTGGTGGTGGTTTTGAATTGCGTGGTGGAGGTATTTTGAATTACGTGATGGTGAGGTGTTTTGAATTACTTGGTGGTGAGGTCTTTTTAATTATGTGGTGGTGAGGTCTTTTTAATTATGTGGTGGTGTGTTTTAAATTAGGTGGGGTGAGGTGTTTTAAATTGCGTGGTGGTGAGGTGTTTGGCATTACGTGGTGGTGAGGTGTTTTAAATTTGGTGGGGGTGAGGTGTTTTAAATTACGTGGGGGTGAGGTGTTTTAAATTACGTGGGGGTGAGGTGTTTTAAATTACGTGGGGGTGAGGTGTTTTAAATTACGTGGGGTGAGGTGTTTTAAATTGCGTGGTGGTGAGGCGTTTTGAATTACGTGGTGGTGAGGCGTTTTGAATTACGTGGTGGTGTGTTTTTAATTACGTGGTGGTGGTGTGTTTTGAATTACGTGGTGGTGAGGCGTTTTGAATTACGTGGTGGTGAGATGTTTTGAATTAGGAGGTGGTGGTGAGATGTTTTGAATTAGGTGGTGGTGAGATGTTTTGAATTACGTGGTGGTGAGATGTTTTGAATTACGTGGTGGTGAGATGTTTTGAATTACGTGGTGGTGAGATGTTTTGAATTACGTGGTGGTGAGATGTTTTGAATTACGTGGTGGTGAGATGTTTTGAATTACGTGGTGGTGAGATGTTTTGAATTACGTGGTGGTGAGATGTTTTGAATTACGTGGTGGTGAGATGTTTTGAATCACGTGGTGGTGAGGTGTAATCGTTCCAAACTTCCAGTCTGCACCTACCCCTCCCGTATGTTTGTGCTGAGGGGTTCTTTTTTGAATTCATATATATTTTTTCAACCTAAATTGCTTATAAAAATGTAATATCACAAACACTACAAATAGATTTGTGGAAAAAAATTGTTTGTATTATGATTTGTGTAAATCATGATAACACAGCAACTCAGGTACAGTCATTATCCTTAGCTAAAATAAACCCGTTCCTCAGTAACGACGCGTGGTGAGGCGAGCGCAGCGAGCCGAGCCAAGCTGGTGTATGTATATATATATATATATATATATATATATATATATATATAATATAATTGTTACGGATCTCCGACGTCGGCTCTCCCCTTATCAAGGGGGGATTAATCCCCTTGCCTTTTATCTGGCCGACGGGATCCGGGAGTCATGACGTCACTTCCGGACGACGTTAACTAGGGTTGTAAGCCGACTTCTTATTGCCTACTTATTAACGCCGTCCAGTAAGCAAGGAAATAACTCGCGCTCGAACCACGGATATTGATGGGATATGCCAAGCGGATAGCAATCCGCGATCCGAGCTGTTAACCAGTGACTAGACCCGATTATAGCGGTTCCGATCGTGCCACGTTTACCCAATGGAGAAAAGACTAGGACGATCGGATTAAGGAGAAACCAGAAAGAACAGGGCAATTTATTAACAAATGTACAAAGAAGAAGAGGAAACGAAAGAATGTACAAGAAAGAAAGAGGAAGGAAAAGTACACAGGGCAGTCTTAACTACAGTCTTAACTTATTCCCTGGACAAACGGGCCCGTCGCGCACACACACACTCACACGGGGATTGCAGATGGTAGGGTGGAAGGTCCGGCGATGGTGTCCAGGCTCCAGTCCGGCTCCGGTCCAGCAGACGAAACCCGGCAGGCAGCTCTTCCCGTAGCGTAACGCGGGCGGACAATTATAATGACGGGGGAAGGCTGGTATACTGGCGTACGTAATATGTGCACTACTCGCTCCAAGCGCCCCCTCTCCAATGTCCTGCATGCTGCAGTTCGTGGCAATGTGTGCTGTGCGCTGGCCCTTAGTACAGTGGGTTTCCACAGCGCGTCTCTTTGAAATACCAATGCCAGCGAGCCCTCTTTGATCAAGCGCATAGGTCCTTATACTCGCGAGTCCTCCGTAATCACGACACTCCTCTTGATCAAGCGCATGAGCTTCCTCTGTGCACAGTCGTCTCACCAAGCGCGATTCCTTGCAGTCCTCTCTGGTAAGTACTCACGAGGGCTTTGTGCGCTGGCTTTTATAAGTCAAGCCAGCGATCGCTCCGCAAGCCCCAACCACGCCCTGTCAGGCGATGTCACTCCAGCCCTGGTTGGCTGGTTTTGGCTTACCGGCCCTGCCCTGACGGCTGGGTGACGTGGCCACACCTCCTCCCTGGCGCTCCGCCTCCTTTTTCCGGGCTTCACCTCGTGGCTTATGGCGGCGTTGAGCGAGCTCACGGGCAGCGAAGCCTGCTGGCCAAGGAGCGTACCAAATTGGGAGGGGCCATGGGGCACAGACTGGAGAGCGCTTAATGGCGTCGCTTGGAGGGAGGCTGCAAAAATGGACGGAAGGGCCTACTCTTATTTGATTGACGCAAAGCAGAATCAACTATTGGAAAATGGCCTTATCTAACATATTAAGAAATAACTGATGTCCTATGGTGACCTACGTGTTGCTTGTGGCCTATCTATGGGGTGCTACCTTTAACCTTTAATGATATATTTATTTACAAGTGTGGGTTCTCAAAACCGCAACAATATATATACATATATATATATATATATATAATTGGAAGAAAGTAAATGAGTAGAGGACGTAGTTTCAAGACGGTCGATCTTTAATTTTCATACAAGCTTTCGACCAACAAGTCTTCTTCTTAGTCGACAAGAACAGCAGGCATGCATATAAAACAGGTATGTATGATGCCCATGGCGGTGCACTCAGTTTGAATGTGAAGTCCGTTGAATTGGAAATTATTCAATTTGAGTGTCAGCTCCAATAGGCGCTTAAGGTCTTGTAATAGTGCACCCCCTGTTGCACCATCATACGCCAACATTTTTTTTGGGAATGATAGAGGCTAAAATATATGCACAACCTCATCATGGCATTTTGGAAAAATCCTGGGTACGTTATTTCGATGACATCCAGTTTATCTGGTCAAAATCCCCCTCGTTGTCTCGCACAGTTCAAAAATGAATTGCATTTGATTCATCCAACCATCAAGTTTACATTAGACAGCTCATTCCATAGTTCACTTTCTAGACACATCACTCGCACTTCAAAACAACAGACTTGAAACAGAACTATACACCAAACCAACAGACACACACTCTGACCTTCTCCCTTCTTCATGTCACCCTAAACATACAATTGCAAGCAGAGACTTTCGTTAGGCTCCCGCGGAGCCCGCAGCTGCTGGGGGCCACACACAAATAAGGGCCTCCCACATCAGCTAAAGCATCTTTCTTTTTAAGTCCAGTTGTGCAACGTAGACTTTTCCAATAACACTATCCTGCATGCCTACCGGCTTCCAATCACTTCACTGATGGGTTTAATCAAAGACATTATGTTGCACTTCACAACCATATATATGGCATATCTATCTGTAAATCTCAATTCTCAACGAGGATGAAAAATAGTGAAACACGTGAAAACCGGACCTTTTGTGGCAGAGTTGTTGTGGTTGTTGTTGTTTATGTGCTCCCTCCGTGTCTGTCACGCTTTATTCTAAAATCTTAAATGGTTCCTGCCACCATACATTAAACATCTTCTTCATCCAATTCAGAAAGATAGACGGACTTTTAATATAGAATCCTGTATCTTTATGTTAAACAGACTTTTTTTTTCTTCCAAGTATAATGAATCGATCATTTCTTCTTGCTTCCATACTTTTTCCAGTAACATCCCTACATCCTTTTTCGTTTTATAAAATGTTTTTATTATTTGTTAAATAGCTTTCCAACGACCTCAAAGTAAATGGAATGAAATTTACTATTAATTACTTACTCGATTTTACGTCATTTCCTCCATCTTGCGGAAGTACCTTTAGGACGCGAGTCAGCGTTATCTTCTTTCTTAACACACTCAACATTAGGCTCACATAAGCTATCCTGGCAATAATGAATAGTGATATGCAAAGAAACCGAGATGCGAGGCATCGAGTCTTGAGCAGCAAAAAGAAAAGAAAAAGCAAGAGGTGTCGATGGTTGAAGAAACAAGATCGAGAGGGTGTCTTGAGAAATTTCTGATGAAATCACCCAGAGCTCAGCACAACACATTTGATTCAACGTCACAGCTCTAGCGCCAGCAGCAAGATAGGAATTCTCGGGACATGGATGAAGACGCAACACTTTCAATGGAAGAGCAGATGCCTTGACAGGCAGAGAAATAAATCAGTTGGAGGTGAGCAGTCTGGATTTTGGCGAAAATTTTGCTGACTTCAGAGTGGCCTCAAGTGCTGGATCAGCTGACAATTTCTGCCATTGTCAAGTTCGGTCCAAAGCATGTGAAAGTGCATGATTTTCCAAAAAACTATGCGAATAGGAGATTCTCAGCTGAAAATTATTATAGAAAGCTCAAAAATGGTGAACGAATCGAGCGCACACATGGCTAATATATTATATAGCCGCCGATGCTGTGAACCGCTTCCTTTGTAAGCTTTTTGGAAATGTCGCCATTCATCTCATCCGTGATGGTCTTTCGGCATGGAAAGATTTGTCAAAAATATTGTTCCGACATGAAACCTCACCACACCACACAGCTTGCATGCAGAAGTGGAAGGAAATGGATGCAAGGTTAAAAGCCTGAAAGACTCTCGATGATAAGCTTCAGAGTTTGATAGACCTGGAGAAAAAAACATTGGAGAAACGTCCTTGAGCGTTTGATTGCGATTGTTCATTTTTAGCTGAGAAATTTGGCATTCCTTGGGTCATCGAAAGGCCTCTAGGAGCCTGACAATGGTAATTTTCTTGGGCAGTTGAAGTTAATGGCTCTATTTGACCCTGTCATGCAGGAGCATATTCGAAGATCATCAACCGGGGAAGTACGAGATAACTATCTGAGTGCCGATATTCAGAACTAGCTCCTCGGATTATTAGCCAACAAAATCAGAAGTGAAA